>NW_027263269.1:0-22500 GCF_902827115.2 Pseudochaenichthys georgianus
CATTTTGCTCTCAAAGTGCACCAGATTGATGCTTTTAACTTCAATATTTAAAAACAAATTTGCACACATCTTGTGTCCATATCTTTCTGTTTTGGCGGTCATGCCACAACCGTGTATGCATGCATGCGCGAGTCATTGTAACATATCTGGATTAAGAGGTTGCTTTTTCTTTGCACAGCATGAAAGAAAGGTGAAATGAATGGGCTGTGATTTTAGAATTTTTAAGCAGAAATTGAGTTCAATAATTTGTACGGCCCTTGGAGAAAGTTGTAAAAATTGAAATGGCCCTTGAGAGAAAAAAGTTCCCCACCCCTGATCTAAATAGTAATAGAAACCCTTTATTTGTAACTTAACATCTCTGTCTCCTATCCGTATATTATAAAGAATAGCCAGTTAATTGACGCATTATAGCGCAGTCCTTTGTCAGATGGTATATTACGCTGTTTTTTCTGTTTCCAATAGTTCTCTCTTATTTCACCATACAGGTGTTTGTATCCCTGAATATAAGTAGGCCTATAATGTTAAACAGAACATGCTGTGATGTCGCTCTGTTCAGAGCGACACCATTGTTTCCAAACAACTGGTCTCTGCACGCTTACATTAACCTGCAGTGTCAGATTTTAATAAAAGAACAGGGAGAGCAGATTCTCCAAACTGTTCCATTTAAAGGCTGCTGAGACATGAGGATGCCAGGCTAAAACTTGGCAATATTGATGCGTTATAAATTAGAAACGGGGCAATGTCGATAGAGCATTAAATCCACATTGTGGATCGTCTTATCAGTTATCATTATTAAACATGATTGGATAAAAGTAGAGCTGATTGCCCAAACCTAACTTCTGTATATAAAGGTACACACCCCAAACACAATAACTAACATGTATACATTACTTTGAGCAAAGCTACAAGACTAGTAATACCTTTACACTACACCAATTCATTACACAATTTTGTATGTAAGGATTACAACAATATTATCAATAAATAAACCCATATCCTAACTGATTTCTGCACTACAGACATCATTAGGATAGGCAACAACAAAGTACTGTTGTTAAATAGTTACATATTTGTCTTTTTTTCTGTTTCAGTCCTGACCCCAGAAGACGCCATAAGCCGCTACAAGCGTGTTCTTGAGGCGGTAAACAAGGGGAATAATAAAACGGCGGCTTACAGAGCGGTAGGAGTGGACCGCAAAACCATTGCAGAACTGCATGCCATGAACCCGGGCATCTACCAAGACATCCGGGGAACACTGAAGAAGGGGGAAACCCTTCTCCATTTCTCGAAGATGTGTAAAGCTGCCATAAAGGACCAACATTTAGAGGGGAAGGTCCAAGACTTGAAAACCAATGGAGGACTATTATCCATTAATCCAAAGGGGAAGTGAAGAAGGAATGGATGTTTTTTTGGTTTGCACTTGTTTTTAGTTTTCTTTTATAAAAAGTATTTTTTATTTCCATTTTTTGTTGTTGTTATTTTCATCGTTGTTTGAATAAAAATGTAAAACTTCAGTGGCTGTAGATCCGTCATTGTCATCAACAGTGTTTGTTTGTTTGTTAAACTGATTAACTAATGGTGAGGTAATCATTAGTTAATGGGTAACTACTGTTTTGGTAACGGTAAGGTAATCATTAGGTAATGGGTAACTACTGTTTGTGATGCATTACTTTACTTGAGGGGACACACAATGCTTAACCAATGGTTAAGTAGGCATTAGGTAATGGGTAACTACTGTTTGTGATGCATTACTTTACTTGAGGGGACACACAATGCTTAACGAATGGTTAAGTAGGCATTAGGTAATGGGTAACTACTGTTTTTGATGCATTACTTTACTTGAGGGGACACACAATGCTTAACGAATGGTAAGGTAAGCATTACTTAATGGGTAACTACTGTTTTAGTAACGGTAAGGTAATCATTAGGTAATGGGTAACTACTGTTTTTGTTTGCGTTCCTTGAGTTTACCGTACCCAAACGGCCTAAGTAATGGTAAGGTAAATCGGATCCACCTCCACCAGTTGATCCAGGGTGGGACCCAAGCCAGCCGAAGATGGCAGGTTTAAATGTGCCCTGCTGCAGCGGACCATTGCTTCAATCAAAGTCTCCCAGGAACTCCTCATTAAGTAACCATTAACGAATAATTCATTAATACAGTACCCCAGTCTGTTTACCAGCAACTAAGCATTAGTTCACTCAGGAACTCCTCATTAAGTAACCATTAACGAATGATTCGTTAATACAGTACCGCCCCAGTCTGTTTACCAGTAACTAACTAACCATCCATCGCAGTCACTGAGGAACTACTCATTAAGTAACCATTAACGAATGATTCGTTAATACAGTACCGCCCCAGTCTGTTTACCAGTAACTAACCATAAGTTCACTGAGGAACTACTCATTAACTAACCATTAACGAATGATTCATTAATACAGTACCCCCCAGTCTGTTTACCAGTAACTAACCATTAGTTCCTCAATCGCAGTCACTGAGGAACTACTCATTAACTAACCATTAACTATCTAGTAGTTCCTCAGTAACTAAGCACATTTTGTGTACCTTATTGTAAAGTGTTACCGCTTGTAGTAACTCACGGGAGGCTTCTTTTATTTTATTTGTATTCATAATAATTTTAATTTTTCGTCAGAATGTAAAAATTACATTAGTTACGAATTTTTGTTCTCAAAAAACAGTGCATTGTGTGTAATGCAACTGTGATTTTTATTAAATTAGTTAGTTTTTAAGGAAGGCCAGAGCTTCAGTTGTGTCAAATAGATTGTTCCCTTTAGTTAACGTTATTTAAAAGATAATGATCATGTCCCCTTTATTGTATTACGAGCGTCCATTCCCATTGGATAACGGAGGATTTTTCACCCGGAAGTAAGTATTCTCCTTACTGTCGATTGGTTTTACAGTGATATCTGCACTACTCATCGACTAAAAAACACCAAATTATCCTTGTTAATTACACAACATTGATTGGTTTAAATTGTGTACAATGCTTTTGTATTTTTCCCCTTCGATTTGGAGAAACGAATATTTTTTCGGAGTTTTTGGATGGCAGAAGACACTACACTACCCAGAATCCTCAGCTATCGTTTGGGACTACACCATGTGCTTAGCTTGACAAACCCCGTGATCAGTCCTCAAGCTCTGTGATTGGATGTTGGAGTGGCAGTGCGCAAAGTTTACACGGAGCGTCAAAAAGCACCTTGAAATGGAATGAAACCCATCAACGGCACACTATTCAAAACAGGAATGGAACGTGTCCTATCCCCCCCCCCCCCTTAGGTCGCAGGGTCCTCCAACAGTGCAACACAATAAAACAGATACACAGAAAAAATAGTGAAATAGTGCAATAAGAGTCTATAAGTGATTGGAATAATTTTTTCTTTTTATTTAACCTTTATTTAACAAGATAAAAGCATTGAGATACAATCTCATTTTCAATGCTGACCTGGCCAAGAAGGCAGCAACGTTACACATAACACATAACACACACATATAAAAGAGAACATAACTAAGGAAACAAAAGACAAAAAAGCAGTCACTACATTGTGAATATGATATATTAGATAAATAATTTCTAAGTAGCAGCCAGATGAATGTTATGGATGTTGTTTCTAAGTTCAGTTGTTTAATAGTCTTATGGCCTGGGGGATGAAGCTGTCCCTGAGTCTGGTGGTTTTAGTCCGGATGCTGCGGTACAGTTTGTGGCTGGGGTGATGGGGGTCTTTTATAATCCTGAGGGCTTTCTTTAAGGTTAATGTGGTGTTTTTACTCCACTACATTTATTTTAGTTACTTTACAGATTTGGATTAATGATGTGAAATATAAACAACCCTTAAATCAGACTTTAGTTACACCTGAGTAAAATTCAGTGAAGGTGATCGTCAAGTGCCAACAATCAGGCAAGATATTTGATAGTTGGTGCTTGAGAAGACTAAACATTTATCTGCAGATCCGTATAAAGCATATTCATTACTCGTTATTCTCTAATCGTTCATTAAAGACTGTATATAATTCATATTTTGCACATCCCTTTCAAGATTTCAAGATTTTCTAAGGTTTATTGACATAATTATCATATACACAACTACGGTGTAGTTATGCAATGAATGCAAAACTTGGGTCACAGGTTCCTCAACAGTGCATTACAAGACATCTATCAATATGTGTATACCTTGTAGTGGACATTTTTATTATATGCTTAAACCAAATGCTTCTCATAAATGTCATGTGCTGTTTTCTTTTTCTTCTTCTTCTTCTTCTTCTTCAAGGCCACAGAGCTGCTATGGCTACTGGGAGAGTCACACACAAACTTCCCTGCTCTGAGAACCGTTATGCTATCTACCGCTCAAGGCCAGGGGGGTATACTGCGAAGCAGGATTTTTGCTTAGCCGGCTAAATTCAGGGAAAACTCCGGCTTTCCGGTCATCCGAAGCTGGTTCTCTTTTTAGCAGGCTAGATCTCCATGGTAATATATGCTAAGCAGCTAACCTGGTCGGGACCAGGTTAGGTTGCAGGCTAAGAGCTCAACTCAGTGAAAGCACCGCCTGCTGACCAATCAGAGCTCAGTGTGCGGAGTTTAAAGCGATCAAGTCATATTACAGGAGAAAGGAAATACAGAAAAACTGCCGTCGCAGGAAAGACGGCCGGCAAAAATCACCGACTGTGTGAACGTGAACATGAATAGAATATCACCTCCATCTTCAGAGCAATCTGACTATTATAACATTAGCGTTAAGAAAGCTTACTTAAATATCGGCCACAACATAAGTAACCGGATCAGAGTACATTAAGTACAGTCCGCGGCATATCACTTCATAATGTATCATATATCTCCTTATCTGAGTCAGCTGAGCCGTATCTGGCCGTACAACACTCACTGTGTCACATACTGTATGCAGAAGTATTATTTTAAGCAACACATAAGTTGACGAAACACTCGAGACAAATGTAATTGAAGTCAGATCGTGTTTTAGACGGGCAGTGATATCATAAACCTGTTAATGTACGCATTCAAACACTTTTTCTTTTGCCAGCTGTATTCACCTTGCAGGTGCAGCTCTGAGGCTTTGATCCTGGATAAAGTGTTTAAGTCATGGATGTTTAAAGTTTAACTTCTTCATTTTTGACTAGTATTAAAGTTCACTTTTCATTCAGGAAGTATGACGCTGTGCTGTCAGTACGCTTCTCCATGTGTGTGATTGGTCGAATGCTCCAGATACCACCCATTTCATGTGAACGCGCACCTAACTAGATAGGACACGGCTGGCTTGAGCGATCCACTTGATAACCAGCGTCGTAGTACAGTTTAGCGAGAGCGCGTATGTTTTGGATTAGGCCAACCGGCTAACTCAAACATATCCAGGTTAGGTTGAACCAGCTTCGTAGCATAGGCCCCAGGTGTCTAATAACAATATGACTGTGTGAACACAGATTTCTCACGTTCCCACTCATTTCCTATATAACCTTTGCTTTTTCATTGTACTACGCACACTCTGGCAGACTATTCTATGCTCTGTCAGACCTGTGTCTATATTATATCTGTATGATGTATTTGAAGCTTCAAATAAATAACCAAAAGACAGCTCTGTTCGATTCACCATTTATTTGTTTTGATCACTTTGACTTGTACTCTCCAGCTGTGTTGGGTCCTAGATTTCCATAACAAATGGCGTTGTCGGCAGGATCTCTGCAAGTTAGATTGCGTACACCTCCGGACGCTGGTGGTCGCTCCAGGATCCTTGGATCCTCCTCTACCTCGACAGAAACTGTACGGGACGAGAGGACCAGCGCCGGGGTGGAACCGATTGACTTCACGAGATCCAACGAACTCAAAGGGGCTTTCAATACTCGGTGAGATGTACAAAGTCTAAATTGTTTAAAGTTAAACGTAATTAACTTTCGGGACTGCTCGAAAGTAGGATATTTGGGATATCTGGTCATCGACGGATGAAAAAATAGTGTTTTGGTAACACAGGTGTTTTGGTAACACTTTAAAGACTTTGTTATGGGAGCAAAGCATAGGGGATTTGTACATTCTCCTGAGGGTCCGATTATGGATGTCATGCGAGCAAAATATGGTGAAGACAGTCTGTCTAAATTAAATATATGGATGGAAATGTTCGGATTTCCTAAGGGAGGGTTTTTTGAGTAAATTAAAAATCAAGAACCTAAAAAGAATAAATTACAAGAACATGAAGATGGAATGAAGGGTAAAAAAATAAATAAAGTTAAAGTAAAAGACTTATAGAAAACTGGACACTCACAGAAAGTGTTTATAATACTGGGGAGTAAAAAAAAGGCAGTTGGCCTTGGGCATTAAATAAAATATTAAGGTTGAAAATGAATGTGAAGAAAATAAATACATTATTTCCAAAAGACATGTAAACCCCAGACATCTCTGTGTCCTTCCATTGCAGGCCTGAATGACCTCTCCTCGACTGGGTATCCTTCCCTCCTCCGGCGTACAACCCTTGCAATCCGGTTGGAACACCTCAACCACCTCCACCGCCACTACAAGCCCCAGCCATGCAGTCAGCGTCAACTCCAAGCTCGTCCACCCCCATCAGGCCCAAGTAGATGGGGACAACAGCGGGATAAACAAACCCGATGCCCTAGGAGACCAAGCAGGTGTTTGGGAGACAAACCTCAGTAATGCCTTTCTCAACGGACTCACAGACGCAGCGCAAGCTAAACAAAATGCTGGCCGCTCACAATACCGAGGGAGAGGCAGAGGAGGTTTTCCGAGGACGAGAAGCAAGACCTTCATTTGACGAAAGATATTTCAAGTGTGGCAGTGTTGAACATTGGATTATGGGACTGCTCACAGAACACTGGCAGTGGAGGCAGAGGGGGACAGCAGGGAAGGGGCCCAATCGAGCGAGACGGAAATTCAGCCAGCAGCATCTAACCAGGGAAGTGACACACACACACACACACACACACACACACACACACACACACACACACACACACACACACACACACACACACACACACACACACACACACACACACACACACACACACACACACACACACACACACACACACACACACACACACACACACACACACACACACACACACACACACACACACATGCATCATACATGCTATTGAGAAATTAGAAGAATTAGAGAACATGTCTGTGGTTAAAAAGGAAAGGGTACATATTTGAAATATGACAGTGTTTGCATTAAGAAATGTCCCACACTGACTTTGGTAAAAAAGGGCAGATTTGCCTGAATGCAAATTTAGTGATAGATGTATTCATGTGCTGGGTAACTGTAAAGGAGAAGTTTCTGTACCACTTCAGAGTAAAGATAACGGTGATGAGCTCATCCATTTCCCACATCAGTAAAAAACAGTTATTTTATCATCTGCCTGCCCAATACATTTACTGGGCAGAGATCTGATTCTCCGGTTCGGCTTGGACCTCATTTTTCCACAAATAAGGGTCTTAAAGTCCGACAGCCATCTCCTACGATGGTTCAAAAAAGTGTAATTTGATGATAAATAACTGGTGAATGTGTATCAATGGGCTGCTGACATATCCTGATTCTCAGGAGTTGTTACGTTTGACTGATCAACGTGTTTTTCCACCTGCTGTGTGGAGGCTTCTCATTTTGCATTGTATTGCTAACGTGGTTGAAAGATCCGTGTAAATGCTATGATGACAGTTGTTCTGTTAGAATGTGTGAATGATGAGCTCATGTTTAAAAATGTAATGGAATTCGCTGGGTAGCGCTATCTCTGTTAGACTCACACACACACACAAGACACAACCAGCTGTATCAAATCCCAGGGGCGGTCCACACATTTCACTAGCCAGGGGGCCCACTGAAAGATAGAGGGATTTGGGTCCAATCGTTAAAGATTGGGAGTCAGTCACTGATTGGGCACCTACACACACAAAATATGTCATGTACTCTATGTCACATGACGTGTATCAAGTGAAAATGTGCACGAACGTAGCTGTTCTGCGCACATTGCTGTTGGTTGAGGATGATAAGGTAATTCTCATATCTCTGAGCTTCCTGCCGCGCTTTCAGATGTGCCATACTCACTCTGGGCAGCTCACAGATATGACGTAGGGTTAATGTTCACATTCCGTACCCATTGAAACGTGAAGCTGTTGATGGCATTCGGCCAGTGTTTACCTCTCTGCTTAAACAAGGGGTCATTATTCCGTGTAACGATTCCAGTGTTTCCTGTCAAAAAGATCAGAGACAAACCTCCAGACGAGTGGAGATTTGTCCAGGATTTACGATGTAAATGCAGCTGTGCATGCACGCTCATCCGGAATCCTTATCTGATTACTCCAAAGGTTCCAGCCTGTGCAACATATTTACTGCCATAGATGTCTCAAATGCATTTTTTCAGTGTTCCGGTACACAAAGACAGTCCATTTTTTTTCACATTTGAATATAATGGTAAACCTTACACATTCACACGTTTGTGTTAAGGCTAAATGGTAAAAAAAAGTCCAATATGTACAAAGAACAGTTACATTTTTGGGTCATGTCATTTCAGGAGAGGGGAAAGCGCTTTCAGATAAGCGTATTGCATCATTGGCTGCTCTGCCAAAACCTGTCACTAAGCGACAGATGATGTCATTCTTGCGTATGTGTTCATAACACACAGCTGTTGTTATGCCTGCTGTGATGTTACATTAGTCCGTTCTCTGCTTGTAATTATACCGTTACAAGCTTCAAAGTTGTATTTATCATCTGAATTTGCCGAAACAAGTTTAATATTCTGAAAGCCAATACTTTGTTTATTCGAAAACAGAGGAAAACAAACTGTCTTTTATATAACAGGGAAGTTATACAAGTAAAACTACACGTTGCTTTAATCCCATGTAATTGTAGAATGAACACAGTCTTCCTTTGAAGATGTATAAGTCAGGTGTCTTGAGTAGTCACAATTACCTACAAATCATTGTACACATTAGTACATATTATTATTATTTTCCACTTGTTACCATTGTGAGTCTATTTTTATGCAGCTCTGTGTGATTTTGTAGCTACAATTCAGACTAATACACTACCAGAAGTGGAATAAGTACTCAGATATTGTAGTGAAATTAGAAGTACTCAGATATTGTACTTGAGTAAAGGAATAAGTACTCAGATCTTGTAGTGAAGTACTCAGATCTTGTACTTGAGTAAAAGTAGAAGTACAGTACCAGAGTGTTACAGTAACAGTCCTGCATTCAAAAGGTTCCTCAAGTAAAAGTAGAAAAGTATTATCAGAATATAGTGAAAGTAAAGACAGTAAAAGTAGTCGTTGTGCAGATTGGTCCATTTCAGAATAATATATATGATATGTTTTATAATGATTGATCATGAAAGTGTTCTCAAAGCTGGTAAAGGTGCAGCTAGTCTGAATGACTTTGTATTCTGCAGGGTAGCTTGTGGATTTATTCCAGGTGGAACTAAAGTCTGATTCAACACTTGATTATATTTCACATCATTCATCCACATCTGTGAAGTAACTAAAGGTATTACATACAAAAAAGTACACCATGTACCTATGACTTATGTTCGCTTCCAACCTAAAAGTACCTCAAAAATAGTAATCAATAATGTATTGAAAAGTTATTTGCTGATTGGTTTTTATATCGGCTCAGATAGGTTATATGGGAGGCCCAGTCTACGTACACTCTAAAAACAAATGCCTTGGCTTAACAAAGAAAATCAAGGCAATAGGTTGCATCGATGGTTATTGAGTTAAGACAACTTCTATTGAAATGTTGTTAAAGCAACAAAGTTATTTGGGTTAGGGGAGAAGGCTTTTCCTCTACAATCAGAGGTGTTTTCAATTACCACTTACTTAATAATTGGTAGCATAAACACAAGTTTTTAAGTTGATTACTCCAAAAGTTCCAACTTGTTTTACCGTATAATTTAGGTGTAATCTTAAATTGTATGTACTTAATTACCACATGTTGAACATGAACACATGTTTTTAAGTTGACAACCATTTATAAATTAAGTTGCTCCAAATAATATTGTATTCAATAGGGTTTTTCTCTTAGCTTTTTCATGTGTTTGCCTTTAAAGAAAGAAATTAATTGATTCCACAACAAAAATATTAGGCAATTCACTTTTTATTTTTGAACTGCAGGTATTTATTTCAACACATGATGTTTCAAAAGGAGAGACTTCATTTAGTTTGAACATTGCTTGAAGACGGTTGACGAACTTCTCATGGTGTGCACACCTAGACCGGACTTAAAAGACGTTCCTCTGACCAACGCTGACCTCATTTTGTATATGGGTCTGCCTCTCGCGACCAAGGGGGCACTAATTGGGTGGGTTTTTCTGTTGTTTCAGATTCTGCTGTACTCCGTTCTGGACCGCTTCCATGTCACCTATCAGCACAGGCAGCAGAGCTCATCGCACTAACTGAAGCCTGCACGTTTGCAGAAGGCAAACCGTGACTATTTACACTGACTCACGTTATGCTTTTGGGGTAGTACACGATTTTGGGGCTATTTGGAAGTGTAGACAATTTCTGAAATCTGATGGCAAACCAGTACTTAACCATGTACTGGTTGCAGGCTTACTAGACGCCATTCTGCTCCCATCTGAGGTTGCAGTCTGTAAATGTGCCGCACACGCAAGCAGTACAGACCCAGTTTCCCTAGGAAATGCGTCTGCTGACTCAGCCGCAAAGGCAGCTGCTCTGATTCCTCTCGCACCTCACGCACACTCATTTGTTAAAATCCCTGTCTCCTCCTTCACTGACAAAATGTCATCACTGACTTCCATGCAGCAGCTAGCTACGCCAGTTGAGAAGGCTCAATGGAAGGCTGCTGGGGCTGTTTTTGACCCAACCTCCAGCATCTGGGTTGGCCCAAATTCCAATCCATGTCTTCCAAGATATTTTTTCCCTCATTTCGCTAAGTTGACACATGGGTGGGATCATGTGTCAAAAGGAGGGATGTTAGAGTCTATTAATCAGGAGTGGTTCACAAGGGGGTTCACAGTAACAGCTCAAAAGCACTGTGAAGCATGCCTAATCTGCATTATGCAAAATGCTGGTAGACCAGTAAAGGTTACAGGACCCGGAGCACATCCACCTCCCACCAGGCCATTTGAGCACCTAATGCTGGATTTCATTGAGCTTAGCCAATCAGAGGGTAAGAAGCACTGTCTGGTGGTGGTCGACATGTGGTCCAAATGGGTTGAAGCTTTCCCAGTAAAAGCACAGACAGCAAATGCTGTGGCAAAGGCACTACTGAGGGAAATAATTCCTAGATGGGGACTACCAGACAAAAATTCTAGTGACAACGGTTCACATTTTGCTAATGAGGCCATTAAGCAGATAGGAGAATACATGGGCATGGACATCAGAAAGCATTGTGCTTATTTGGGGTGGAAAGAGAGAACGGCACAATAAAAAACAAGCTAGCAAAATGATGTGCAGACACAGGTCTGTCATGGACACAAGCTCTGCCCATTGTGCTGATGTACGTGAGGATGCGGAAAAGAACACAGTCAACTCAGCCCATTTGAAATCCTTTTTGGGGCTCCTCCACAGATTGGACTCAAGGCTCCAGGATGTCCTCTTCCCTCCACAACTTTGTGTGAGGATGCTATGTTGTCATATTGTATTAACCTATCATCCACTTTAGCCACTGGTCCGCTTCACCGCCTTCAACCCGGCGACTTCGTGCTGATCAAGGATTTCCGGAGAAAGAGCTGGAAATCCAATCGTTGGCAAGGTCCCTACCAGGTGCTTCTCGTCACCCAGACAGCGGTCAAGGTCGCCGAGAGAGCTACGTGGGTCCACGCCAGCCACTGCAAGGTCGTAGTCACAGGAAAGGAGAAACGGTAGAAGCAGACGACAACAAGTGACGTGTCCAAGTCACCGATAGAAGCAGACGACAACAAGTGACGTGTCCAAGTCACCAACAGATGACAACAAGTGACGTGTCCAAGTCACCAACAGATGACAACAAGTGACGTGTCCAAGTCACCAATAGAAAGAGATGACAACAAGTGACGTGTCCAAGTCACCAACAGAGATGACAACAAGTGATGTGTCCTAGTCACCACCAGCACCACACTTGCACTACATACACCAAAACACACTGCACACAAGGTGTCACGAGCGAGTGCCAGCTGAGCGGTTCCATATGCTCTCTGGTTCCTCGTTTGTGTTATCAGTGTGCGAAGTCTGACTGTCCGTGTCACGAAATCGACCAAGAGAATACACTCACACACACCATGGAACATTTCCCCCTCGTGATGAGGGCTCGCCTGGAGAGACGACAACGCAACCGTGAGCAATGTGAATACTACTGGAGAGCCTGGACAATCATAGAATGGTTCCTCTGCATACTTGCCATGATAGTTGTGTTAGGACTAGTCCTATATTTTATGTATCCATTTCAGCATACAGCATGTCAGCCAAAATCGAGGTATCTAAGAGGTACATGGGGAAAGCAGAGCGAACCACATTTATTTTATTTTGTTGTCTGTATGTATGTATGCGGCGCCGACCCGTGTGGCACATTTTACATAGACATCGCGCCAAAAACTCAGACCCCGAAAAGCGTAAGCAACCTTTGACGCAACTGTTGACATCCATAGGTACATCTACATTTAATCTATACATAGGCGATAACGACCATAGCAACATTGATGTGGTTCAGACCAGTAATGGGATCACCGGTAACGTCTGGTGGCACACTCTGAGATCATTCTTGCAGGCCGCAGGACAAAATGGGTCATGTTATGCATGCACCTTTTCCCCCAGGACTCTTCAATGTCCGTGCCAGTTCGTCCGCGCTCTCTGACCCAGGTTGAACACCTCTGCGCGTTTATGGCTCTGACAAGGCCCATCAAGGGTGAAGACAGCGTAACCGAGTGGCGTTATGCTAGGCAGTAATCGGTCTAACTCCTCTTTGCGTGCATCCACGTTTGACACCACATACGCAAAGTACCAACCCGTCAGCCATGTGCACCCTAGTCATTTGAGAGGGATGAAACACAGCCTCTGCATCCAGAGAGTGTACCACAAAACGTCTCTTACACCACCTTATTTTTCCCTAGGAACTACTACTGGTTGTACTCGCATCCTACGGAACACGTGCAGTTACGGTACTTACAAAATCTCGTATTGTTGCATATCCGGTGCCCCTGAAAGAATCCTTTCTAACGTAGCATTCCCTGATGTTAAACATATTTCCCTCCAACCGGCGTGGCCCAGTGATGCTGGGTTTAGCGCGCCACAAGATTACGTTTGGTTGTGCGGCGACAAGCTCTATCAAGTTCTGGCTCCCCTCTGGATAGGTACATGCACTCTAGTGGATTTGAATCCAGCAGTCACTGTACTCACGTCCTTAATGTACACGACACATCATTACCCAGAGTTCCAACACCCCGACCACCACAAGGTAAAAAGAGATCTGACGTCCGCTGGAGCTAAATTCATGGGTGGCCTGTTCCCATGGTGGGGTACAGTAAACAATGCCCATAAAATAGATACCTTACACGTCCGGCTAGAGAATCTCACTTACGAGACGACGCAAGGCTTCCAGGCATTGCCCCCATTCATAATAGCCTCTAGGAACATGCTCATGCAGCACCAATTTGCTCTTGACCTTTTGTTCGCCTCAAAGGGTGGCCTGTGTCATATGATCGGTGACTCCTGTTGCACTTACATTCCCGACGCCACCAAGAACATCACTGACACCGTGCTGCATCTCAACGACCTGTTAGCCGACATGAATGCGATCATTTTTGGCCTATTAATCAGTTGTACCTGTTTAGTAGTAGTAGTAGTAGAACCTTTATTTATCCAGGAAAATCAATTAAGAACAAATTCTTATTTACAATGATGACCTGACAGGAGGCAAAGGCTTCCTGAGGGGATGGGGTTTGGGAGGAAATAAAAAGACACACTCCGGGCACTACAGAACCCAGGAGACAACACAAACACATAGAGCAAAGATGACAGGCATAGCAGTTGAACATATAAAAACTCTAAAACAATATTGCTGTGGTTCAATCAGTCATTAAAATCAGCATCAGGCAAAGCAGCTACATGTGTGTACCAGGGTGTCAATAATAGTGACATTGAAGGTGCGGGGGGAGACAAAGGTTTTCATTTTTAATGTTTTTTGAATGGTATTCCAGCTATCTGCCGCTGCAAACTGAAAGGCGGAGCGGCCAAAGGATGTATGGGCTTTAGGGATCTTTAGCAGGATGCTTGTAGCTGACCGGGTGTTGTGCGTTGGGGGTGTGCGGAGTTGCAGTAATTGTGTGAGGTAGAAAGGGGTGAGGCCTAGGAGTGTTTTGTAAACAAACATCAGCCAGTGGATGTTGCGTCTGGTCTCAAGAGAGGGCCAGTTAGCCAGAGAGTACAGGTCACAGTGGTGTGTCCTGTAGGGGGCATTGGTGGCGAAGCGGATGGCGGAGTGATACAGAACGTCTAAATGATCGAGAGCTCCTTTACACGCCGAGCGGTAGCTGTTTGATTATCCCAATACTGAAGAAGTGCGTTTCCAGCATGGTATCCTCAGCTTTCGTTCAGTATACTACTATTCCATTACACGACAATCCTTTGGGCCACAGTGAGATAGACCAGCTAGAATCAGAAGAGTCTGATTCCGACACTACTAATATAATCATGCGTACCCTCTTCTCTTATCCTCTCTTATGCTTACATTATATTGGAGTCTGTCCTCCACAAAAACAGCCAGTTTTTCTATGATATATTTGTGATGTGTTTACTTAAACCAGCGATGGAGTGTATTCATTGATGTGTTATATCAGTCTATCCTGTCATTTGTTTTTTCTATTGATCAAGTATGATCAAAAGGGGAGAATGTAGTGGACATTTTTATTGATATCCTTATAAGCTTAAACCAAATGCTTCTCATAAATGTCATGTGCTGTTTTCTTCTTCTTCTTCTCTACTTTGGGTTTATTCCCAAGCCCTTCAAGGCCACAGCTGGGAGACTCACACAGTCACACCGCCACTCACTGCTCTGAGAACCGTTATGCTATCTACCGCTCAAGGCCAGGTGTCTAATAACAATATGACTGTGTGAATCCAGATTTCTCACGTTCCCACTCATTTCCTATATAACCTCTGCTTTTTCATTGTACTACGCACACTCTGGCAGACTATCCTATACTCTGTCAGACCTGTGTATATATTATTATTGTATCATGTATTTGAAGCTTCAAATAAATAACCCAAAAGACAGCTCTGCTCGATTCACCATTTCTTTGTTTTGATCACTTTGACTTGTACTCTCCAGCCGTGTTGGGTCCTAGATTTCCATAACACATCTGTGTGGGGTTCAGACGCCTCCAGCTGAAGATCTGTGCACAAACTTATCTCGTGCCCTCTTTGGTCATGTGCGCGCGTTCATGTGTGTTGGAGGAGGGGCTCTGTGAGGAAGCGGTAGATTTTTTTTTCGGTTGTGTACTTTCAAATACGTAAAGAGGGAAATAATAATTTCAAATATCCTATTGCCCCCATGATCTTTGCCTTTTTTATTATTTAATTACTTCACACAACTATAAGGAAGCCCAATATGAAGTTATGTGAGGTTGTATGGGGGTAATATTCTATTTTGCTGTATGCAACAAAAAATAAAGAGAAGTTTAAAAAAAAACGTTTCTCAGATGTATTCGCTCCAGTGGGGCTGATCAGAACAAAAGAAAAGCTGTAAACACTTAAAATACTTAATCAACAGTGTGAGGGTAAATTAAATTAGTAATTTACAAACATACAAGGCTTTTCTGTCTACTGAAGATCAATGCAGGGGCAGAGTTTCACTCTGTGTGGGGCAAAAGACGCATCGTTAATCACCTGGTGTTATGACCCGGCTCAAAAGGCCACAACAAAAAGGAGACACACCATGTTGACGGTTAACAAAATAAGTTTATTTAGGTCAAACAAATCAAATTAAGTCAAAACCAGTAAAGTATGTGGTGTGGATGTCAGTGCTATCAGTAATGTAAATGCAGGGTGAGGATTGTGTGGAAATGTATGTGTGAGAGTGTTGAAGTGCACAAAGTAAAGCAACTGAAGAAACTCATAGTATACTCAACAAAACCGGAGTGCCTGCAGGGAAAAGCAGAGAGCACAGACAGGAGCAGAGAGGCTTTAAAATAGCTGCAGAGCACCAGACCCAGGTGCCCTGAGTTACTGCAATCAGTGCAATCAATGCAGCCAATGCAGCACAGACAGAACAGCCACACCCTCTCTACTCATGGACCCACAGGGGCATCACACCTGGACAAAGGACTCTTTAAAGCAGAGACTCTAGAGGCTTCTCAATTCTTAAATGTCCCCTCCTCGACTCCCCTCCTCGAGACTTAGTCCCGCCCACAGGAGATGCGAGCGGAGGACCGAGGAGGGGAACCGAGGAGGGGAAGCAGCAGACGTTTAAAGAAATGAGAACTCCTCTCCTCTGAGCGGTCATATTAAAGCGACGTCCGTTCATTATTACGTGACAACAGCTGCATCAGCTGTCGAGTGTTTTGTCATATTTTATAATCTCTGTTAGATCAGCTGAACATTGTTCCCCCACATATTTACTTTGAATTCATTGAGAGTGCTGTATAATGAGACGATAACAGGCTACAGATGCGGACACACACACACAAATATATTTATATAAATATATGCAATTTAAAGTATGAGATCACTCTCATAATAACGTAACACAATCAGAGACTGGATATATCTCCCCCCCTCTCTCTGGTCGCTGAAATGGGGAATTGAAATTACGGGCCAAAAGTTGTATTTGCAAGTATTAAAAGTAAGCAGAGGACACCAAACCAACTGAGACCTGTCTGTCCGCCGCATCTGCGCACTGTACCACACACACCTACACACTGTACAACACGCACCAACACTGTACCACACACACCTACAGCTCCTAAAGCATAATCAGGCTACAGCCGTTGTGTATTTTATTATGTGAAGCACTAAATGGTCTTAGAAAAATATCGACTATTTGTAGATATCTACTAAACTAAAGCAAATAAAGAGAGTAGGTCTGTTATACTGAGTGATATATATATTACACACTGCTCTGCTTTCTGCACGGACCTCACAGCTGTTCTCACTGTAAACATCGCGTTGCGATGAGAGCATTTTCTAAAATAATATCCAGGAGATGCATGCAGAGCTGTCATTGGCTGAGATAAGTCCGGCCGTGCGTCACGCCTCCACCGTTCCCGGAAATGCATCCGCGGAGGAGCCGTGGAGGAACCATCAGTGTATCCTCGGTTATAGCTCCTCCAGAGAGCCTCCTCGACGCTCGATCCTCGGTCCTCGGTGTGCATTTAGAGAAATGAGACGTCCTTCAAAATGGCGCGCTGAAATTCATTTCCGGGTCACAACCGGAGGACCGAGGAGTCGAGGAGTTGAGGAGGGGAAATGTGAGTATTGAGAAGCCTCTATGGTGACCCACATACCTGAATATCAGCAGGAGAGGACTCTTTAAAGTAAATACATTATAGGGTTAAAATAAGATATATATATATATGGTGGAATTAGTTTAAAACAGTCACCTTACACTTTTAGTTGTCCTCTCTAAATTAGATTAGTTTTTTTTTAAATGATTAGTGTTAATTAAGGGCTATTGTTATTTTGGTTTATAAGGGGATAGGATTTCAACTTTTAAAAATTGCACAGGATCATTCTAAGAAGAGTGAGAGGGCTACTAAGCCAGCACCATACCTCTATGCATTTTCTTGACCTGTATCTGATCTTGAAAAACTCTGGTAAGTACTTTTTATTTTATAATATCATGTAATTATTAAATGTTTTTTTTTGTTTTTTTGGTAGGGGTTAAACTCCTATATTATGTGGATAGTATATTATTAGATACTACAAATGTTATGTTTTTTCTGTTTACAGTAGAGACCCTGTGTGCTGAAATCTTCTCAAACAGAGTACTTCATGGTAGTGGTCATCTTTTAAATACAAAAGTGTATCTTTCAGTAACTTTCTGAGAGAACGTAAGCATACATCTGTCAAATGTTCAAAACAGCCTTGGTTCACTGAAATAGCCTCAAAATCACAAACTGCCATTAAGAGTCAGATGCTTGACGAAATCTACTAAAACAAAGTACTTCATTATCTACTTTTCAGCTTTTATACACCAAAGTGTATCTTTCAGTAACTTTTTCAGAGAATTTAAGCATAAATCTGTCAAATGTTCAAAACAGCCTTGTTCCACTGAAATAGCCTCTAAATCACAAACTGCCATTAAGAGTCAGATTCTTAACGAAATGTACTGACACAAAGTACTTCATTATCTACTTTTCAGCTTTTAAATACAAAAGTATATCTTTCAGTAACTTTTTGAGAGAATAAACCTCTTAAGCCCCACGGACCCGAGCTCGGGTCCGAAAATGCTATATATGTAGAAACAGTGCTATATCTGAAGTGTCATTCATGAAACTATTAATATTCCATACCCATCTGACCGGAGGAAACTTGGCTAACTCACGATACGAAAATAAAATGTTTTTCAAAAAATAAGTCTTACAAGAAGCCTCTAAATGAGCCCATGTCAAAAACGGGCAATTGCTATTTCTGCTCATAAAAACGATCATTTATTTAATCATACTTTCTGCACAAAGAACACATTTTCTGAAAGCTGAGATTCCACAGATTCCATGGGTATACACCCCATCACTACAGGCACAACATTAGTCGAGCTAGCAGCCAGAACATAGCAAGTAAACAATATCAGTTTTCAAATCCATGACAATAATTAGGTCTTACCTTGGCTGTTTTGTGATCAAAAGTTGTGTTCAAAGGAATAAAAACTCTGCTCAGGGTTAATCCAATGTCTCTTGTCACTTTAAAATGATTACTGATAATCAATCCTTTCATTCACGGCAGAAGAGTAGGTCTAACGATTAACAGCACACCCCACTCATTTTACGCAGGATAATAGGCTATAGCAAATCATAGCATGTCCCAGCATGTCCCAGCATGTCCCGCGGCGACAGGAGAGCAGAGAACGGCAGATCGATCAGCGAAACAGCAGGATTTGTTTTCTTTGTCTTCATTGTAACAATGGCAGCCAGAAAGAAGACTTTTTTGTCCGTCGAGGAGGCATTGGACATTGTATTTCAGGACTCTCCGTCAGAAGATAGTGATCTCGTCATGCATACAGGGGACAGTAATGACTCTGATTATGAACCCCTGTCACCGGAAAGGTATGTAATCTCTCCGCTTGTATCTATTACTTATTTATTTGATGTAAGAGTATTCATCTGTTTGTATCTATTTGTTATTTATTTGGTGTAAGAGTGTATTCATCTATAGTAATTTCACACTCGTGACAATAACACGACGGCATCCATCTTGTGATATAATGTTCTTTCACACACTCAACAACAAACAGAGAAGATGGATGACGTTTCTTGTTCTTGTTGTTGAAATAAACAAGACATATACATGTATTACATTACATTTCCTTTAGCTGACGCTTTTATCCAAAGTGACTTACAACTATATATATATATATATACATACATATATATATATTAGGGCTGTCAAGTTAACGCGTTAATAACGCGTTAACGCAAACAAATATTAACGCCACTAATTATTTGAACGCGATTAACGCATGTGTATTTTTTTTCCTCGGCCGCCCCGTAATTTCAGAGCGCATCGAGTTTAAAATACCATCTGCTGACAGCCCCGCTCCTGCCGCCCGCTTGTGGCAGACCACACTTCCACGCTCATCTGCAGGCACCGACTGGCCATCGGGAGGACCGGGAGGGTGTGTGGATGTGTGGCCCGAGCGAGCGAGAGAGAGACCTTACGTGCATTGTTGTTGTTAGCATCTGGTGCTAGCTAGCTGCGCTAATGGATATAAGGAGCTGTTCAAATGAAAACAGAGGAGCGACATTTCGCCACAACTGCGCCGAGCACTTGACTTGATGCAGGCAGCCAGACAGCGGGACATTGTACGAGAAGTCAGCACACTCATGATTGCAGCAACATGATTGCAGCGTCCAGGCAGCTCCCGTTCGAGCATATGCCTCGAGTTGCACATAGCTCCAACGATCCAACACACACACACACACACACACACACACACACACACACACACACACACACACACACACACACACACACACACACACACACACACACACACACACACACACACACACACACACACACACACACACACACACACACACACACACACACACACACACACACACACACACACACACACACACACACACACACACACACACACCCCATTTGTATTGTATGAGAGAGGTTCCAGGTTGAATTGAGGCGAATATTTGTAATGTTCAGAGGTTGTTGTGTTTAATATTCATGAGAATATTTGTCATTGTTCAAATGATAATAAACATATAATAATAATAATAAGCATATGTGTCCACTCATATGTTGATAAGAGTATTAAAAACTTGAAAAATATTCCTCTAAGGTACATTTAGAACAGATAAAAATTGTTTGATTAATTTGCGATTAATCGCGATTAACTATGGACAATCATGCGATTAATCGCGATTAAATATTTTAATCGACTGACAGCCCTAATATATATATATATACACATATATATATACATACACATATATATATACATATATATACATATATATATTAGGGCCGGGACTTTAACGCGTTAATTAAGATTAATTAATTACACAAAATTCAACGCGTTAAAAAAATTAACGCATTTGAATCACACTTATTTTTGCACAGCGGAACGTTTCTCACTGGATGAGTTTCAGGCGTACCGATTATACTGGAGCACCAACTAACGTTCATGACTTCAGCATGGGACTTCAAACAACAACACACCACGGTGATCAATAGTCAAACATGAACGAACAAGCTGATGAGACCGCTTTGGTCGGCCCCGTGGATGGGAAATGTTGTTTTAAAAAACGGACGGATGGAAGCGTCGACAAGAGCACGGTTGTGTGCAAATTATGCAAAAAATAATTTGCATATCACCGCAGCACATCAAGCCTAAAGTATCACCTAAATGCAAAGCATGTAGCAGCTAGCGTGGACATTAGCCCAACTCCGAGTGCAAGGAACCACACCCTGACCCAACCCACACTCAACCAGATGACTAGTTTCAGGGCCAGGATAAGTAAGTCCACGTCTGAGAAAATAACCAACTCCCTGGCTCACTGGATTGCACTCGCAGGGCTCGACATTAAGGACTGCCCGATGGCCCGGGGCCATCTAGTATTTAGCTCGGGCAATGAAGCCTCACCTGCTGGTTGCCCGATCGGGCAATCTATTATGCCAGTATCATGCAGCTCGCGGATCTAGTAATGAGTGACCCGACAGTAAAACTAAACATATCTATAACTAGTTTAGGTAGTTTGAGAGGTAATAATTAAAATAGCTACGTGTGATATTCTAAACTGAAGTGTGTGTTTTGTTCCGCTCACCGCTGCATGTGCTTATGCAGAGCTGCGTGTCGAGTCTCGACTCGTCAGCAGCAGCTGATCTCTCTCTCCCGTCAGATTAGACTTCACTCGCGTTTATGTCCATATTGATCAGATCCAGCTAGTTCTAGCTAATGATAGGACTACCTGCTTATTAAAAGACAACTACACAATAAGTGTCGCTATGCAACTGGATGAGGCCACAAAGTATAGCGCAGCATTATGCATTTGTTTACATGCCCACCGGAAGCCCGAGGCATTACCAACAGATCAACGCACAATCAACCCATACAGGACATCTCTTTCTCCACATTACGTGTTATACATTAGAGTTGACTATTCTTGTCTGTCACATACTCTTCTTGTCTGTCACATAAGTGGCACAACTGAAGCGGTATTGCTCTAAAGGGAAATTATTTTGACCGAAGATATTTAAATTTTCCGGCTAACAGGAACTCTGACGTGTGCTTCGCGGATGCGCTCGGCTCCTCTCGACTGCTGCTCGGGTCTGCTCGGTCAGCTTCCGGATGAGGAGGCATTCGTTCGACCAACTTACAGTAGTTAACATTACAAACATTTTTAACAGGGGCCATAATAGTGTAAATAATGTTTGTTTTGGCAGTTATAACTGAATGTAATGTTTTCTACTTTTTTCTATCTGGGAAGGCATTTGCCTTCATCAGATGGAAAGTGTTTTGACCAACAACTTAAGTATTTATTAAAGCTATGCAGGGCATGCAAGCGAGCAAACACAAACAAGAACAAACAAACAAGTGAAATGAAGAATACAATTGAAATTGTACAATATAATATTGTGGTGGTTCATCTTATAATTCAGTCTAGAGAATGCACCAGACAGCATCTAAGACCTCCAAAAATTAAAAAATGTCTAGGGGGACAGAGGCCCCCCAAACCCTTCGTGCCATTTTGTCCGTGTGCATTTTTCAGGGCAATCTCTATTGGGCTCAGGGCCATCTGTAAATTAGCTTAGATGGCCCTGTGCTTAAAAATGCGATTTTTAAAAATGCGATTAAA
>NW_027263269.1:25000-28786 GCF_902827115.2 Pseudochaenichthys georgianus
CAAGACCCCCAAAACACGGACTAAGGAGCTCCAGGATCCCTCCCTGCCTTGAGCAAACAGGCTATTTCAGACTTCCATGAAATACACCGACAAAGCCACCTCTCTGTGGCCGCTCCAAGACCCCCAAAACACGGACTAAGGAGCTCCAGGATCCCTCCCTGCCTTGAGCAAACAGGCTATTTCAGACTTCCATGAAATACATCGGGGAAAAGCACCTCGTTGGGGCCGCTCCAAGACCCCCAAAACACGGACTAAGGAGCTCCAGGATCTCTCCCTGACACGCGTACTTCCAGAACCTCGCGCACCTTGGGTCCCCGGGCCCCCGAACTTAAGCACTCCCCCACTGACTACACCCAGATGATCACACCTTCAAGAATCTTGTGCCCCTGGGAATCTTAAAGGGGGGTGTATTTTGCGGTGCTTTATCGTCCGCCCATCGGCATCCATAGTCGGCCTTCTTCACAGCAGCAGCACCCACCCTCCGGTGGAGGATGTTCTCGTGCCCCTGGCAACACTTAAAGGTGGTGTATTTTGCGGTGCTTTACTGTCCGCACACCAGCATCCATATTCGGCCTTATTCACAGCAGCAGCAACAACACCCACCCTCCCGTGGAGGATGTTATCATGGCCCCGGTATTACTTAAAGGAGGTGTATTTTGCGGAGCTTTATCGTCCGCCCATCGGCATCCATATTCGGTTGTGTGTGCCTGGCAAAGACGTGTACCCAACCTCAAGCACTCTGACTAAACACATAAGGACATCCGGGTAAAACCTTAGTGCCCCTGGTAAACCATGTAATGAAATGAGCTCCGTGATGTGCACATCACTTGGGTAAAAGGAGCTTTGGGTCGCCCTGCAAATCACATTTGGTGTATTTCCAAAAAGCTGTGAAAATACACCTACATCCGTCATGTCCTGTCCTGTCCTGTCCTGTAAAATAGCATTTTGTTTATTTCCATCATTTGGGCAAATACACATATTTGGGGATTTGACCCTCCCGGCCATCAGAGTCGAACCCGCAGTTCGGAGGAACCGACTGCCAGAGCACCGGCACGAGGCCGGGCCGGTGGATGCCCTCCGATGGCAGGCCGCTCCAGGAGCTTCAAAGTGCATCAGAGTCGAACCCGCAGTTCGGAGGAACCGACCGCCAGAGCACCGGCACGAGGTTACTTGGGTGTCACAGTCACCCAAGTAACGTTGAGCAATCAAGGGAACCATAACTGATTCGATGAGAGTAGCATGTTATGAAGTAGGGTCGACCATATATCATGTGGAGCCACCGAACACTGGTCCCCGGGGGAACCGGTGCCCGGAGCAAGGCCAATTGCCGCAGCTATGCAACAGTGGAGGGTTCGAGAAACAGTGTTTGCCGGGTGCACCGCGGCGGAGGTGGGGAGGTTCCAGCCCGGAGGTTCCAGCCCGGAACCTCCGTCCCGCCGCGGGACCGGTGGTGGGACCCCTGAGTCAGACGGTTCGTCTCGGTCACGCTTCATATCGGGCGGGCAGGAAGGCTGTGCTCTGCGGGGTTACCCCCACGCAGCACACCCTCCCGGCCATCAGAGTCGAACCCGCAGTTCGGAGGAACCGACCACCAGAGCACCGGCACGAGGCCGGGCCGGCGGAGGCCCTCCGATGGCAGATGCGTTTGCCATTCGATCAGTGAGAAATCAGGAAAAAAGTCTGACTTGACTTTTTGGAGAACCAGAGAAAAGGGTGAAAATGGATTAATTGTACCCCAAAATAGTGTTCCATAAGGCGGGTAGAGTCCCCTGACAACTCCCCCTACCTTCCTCCAGAGTCAGGAAATACTCTGTTATCTTTTGGAAGAACCAGAGAAAAGGGTGACAATGGATTAATTGTACCCCAAAATAGTATTCCATAAGGCGGGTAGAGTCCCCTGACAACTCCCCCTACCTTCCTCCAGAGTCAGGAAATACTCTGTTATCTTTTGGAAGAACCAGAGAAAAGGGTGAAAATGGATTAATTGTACCCCAAAATAGTGTTCCATAAGGCGGGTAGAGTCCCCTGACAACTCCCCCTACCTTCCTCCAGAGTCGAAAAAAGTCTAAGTTAACTTTTTGGAAGAACCATAGAAAAGGGTGAAAATGGATAAAATGTATCCGAAAATAGTGCCTCTTGAGGCGGGTAGAGTCCCCTGACAACTCCCCTTGCATTCCTCCAGAGACCAGTTCGAAAACTTAAAGTTTTGTGAGAACCATGATTGGAGGTCATCAAGGCAACAATTGTATCCGATCCAAAGTGCTCATGAAGCGGATACATTCCTCCATGATTTCCCCATCATGTGAAAATAGCTCGTTTTTTTCTAAGTGCTCTCAAAAACCGGGTTTCTGATTTCGTGCAGATGGTAGCTTGGAAAAGATGAATGAATTTTTTGGACGGAGGAAGGGAGGTCTCGATTCCCCTCTCCGTTGTAAATTGCAACAGGGGAGTGCAAAAGTCTCCGGGGCTTCATCCCGAAGCGCCGAAGACTTGACCCCCTCCTCCGTTGGCACTCCGTTTTTTCGAGAATTTTCAAAAACTTCATTTTTGATTATTTTAACATATAATTGACCGTTTTCTTTACTTTTTTTGCTTTCCACGGGTGGGGGCGCATGGCAGGCCGCCTATGAGCTCCCAAATTCGGCCTGGAACCTCCGGGAATTGTGGGCTAAGCTCCATATACTGACGACTCCCATTAAAAGTGCATGAAATGTACAGGAATCTGTCCATTTCATCCACATTTGACGACCCCATTAAAAGTGCATGACATGTACAGGAATCTGTCCATTTCATCCACATTTGACGACCCGTCCAGGGTGGCCTTCTTACCCAGGAATTAGTGTGTGAAAGCTGGGTAATATTACTGTGAATACAGGGGTGCACATGGCCATTTCATCCATGGATATGTACAGGGCTTTCTTACCCAGGAATTAGTGTGTGAAAGCTGGGTAAGATTACTGTGAATACAGGGGTGCACATGGCCATTTCATCCAGGGATATGTACAGGGCTTTCTTACCCAGGAATTAGTGTGTGAAAGCTGGGTAAGATTACTGTGAATACAGGGGTGCACATGGCCATTTCATCCAGGGATATGTACAGGGCTTTCTTACCCAGGAATTAGTGTGTGAAAGCTGGGTAAGATTACTGTGAATACAGGGGTGCATATGGCCATTTCATCCAGGGATATATACAGGGCTTTCTTACCCAGGAATTAGTGTGTGAAAGCTGGGTAAGATTACTGTGAATACTCTCGGGACTTGCGTGTACACTGTGTGGACATTAACTACCCGTCGCGGTCCGCCAAGTGTACAGGTTAGTGTGTACAGATCACGGACTTTAATGCATAGCGGGATGTCCATTAAATAGACATTGCAAATAAGTGTTTAACGGTGATTTAAACTAGTTTATGCGGGGAAAAGAGTGCTCAAGATCGGATTAAACAGGCTAGTTCACACTTACATTTCATCCTCCCATTAAAAGTGCATGAAATGTACAGGAATCTGTCCATTTCATCCACATTTGACGACCCGTCCAGGGTGGCTTTCTTACCCAATACGTACACCAACAAAGCCACCTCTTCGGGGCCGCTCCAAGACCCCCAAAACACGGACTAAGGAGCTCCAGGATCCCTCCCTACCATGAGCAAACAGGCTATTTCAGACTTCCATGAAATACACCGGGGAAAAGCACCTCTCTGTGGCCGCTCCAAGACCCCCAAAACACGGACTAAGGAGCTCCAGGATCTCTCCCTGACATGCGTACTTCTAGAACCTCGTGCCCCTTGG
>NW_027263269.1:29309-48565 GCF_902827115.2 Pseudochaenichthys georgianus
ACCTTCACCACGCAACAAACTACCTTCTCCACATCCACCAACTACACCTTCTTCTCCAACATCCAACCTTCTCTATCTCCCCTCCACCACTACAACCTTCTCCACCTCCACCAACTAACAACACTTCTCCACCTCCCCCACCTACACCTCCTCCACCTCCACCAACTACACCTTCTCCACCTCCACCAACTACAGCTTCTCCACCTCCACCAACTACACCTTCTCCATTCCACCACTAAAACCGTAGCGACCTCCACCAAACTACATCTCGCGACCTCCACCAACTACACCTTCTCCACCCAACTACACCTTCTCCACATCCACCAACTACACCTTCTCCACCTCCACCAACTACACCTTCTCCACCTCCACCAACTACACCTCCACCAACTACACCTTCTCCACCTCCACCAACTACACCTTCTCCCACATTCCACCACACACCCACCTTCTCCACATCCACCAACTACACCTTCTCCACCCTCCACCAAGTCCTCAGGGAGGCTGGTCGGCTTCCACCAACTCCTGCTCTGGCAGAGTGGAGATCTTTCTCAACGGCACGTGGGGAACAGTGTGTGACGACAGCTGGGATCTGAACGATGCTCAAGTGGTTTGTGGACAGCTGGGTTGTGGCCGGGCTGTAGAAGCAAAAAAGGGCTACATTTTGGACCTGGTACTGGACCCATTTTGTTAGATGATCTTCAGTGTTCAGGGAACGAGACATCACTTAAGGACTGTGGTCATTCGGGAATAGGATCCCACAACTGTGATCACTGCGAAGATGCTGGTGTCATTTGTGAAGGTAATTGTGAGTGCATACAGTCAACACATACAGTTAGGTATTGTTCACATAATGTATTACTATATATGGCATCTTATACTCTATCACCAACTAAATAGACAACAGAAAATAGAATAGAATCCTTTATTGTCATTATACAGGTACAATGAGATGAGTAGAGTTACTCCTTTTTTTAAGATGCCATCAAAAAATACAAACAAGAGACGTACACAATTCAGGAGAAGACAACATACAAACTGTAAGGGAAACTTCTGCAACTTCTCAGCAATGGAGAGTCAGGACTCAGAGAGATACGAGGAGAGTTGGAGCTTTGATGTCAAACACTGGTAGTTTATTACAACGATACGGCCGGAGAATTCATATCACAAGTCACAGCAGCAAATGTATCTGACTGCACGGGTGGGTTGTCATGTCAATTCTGATCAGCCTCGCATCTTGGTAGACCCTTTAACTAGTTTACAGAGAGTCAACCCACATATTGGGGGAAGGTATACGTGAACACCTGGAGACACTGAATCACTTATCTGACTCTTTGGCTCTGTGACCGAGAGTCAACCGGTCATAAAACTGGTAATGTCAACAATAGCTGAGACTTCCCATTCCTTAAGACAGATAACAGACTTAGGCTTCGTCGTAAATGTCAACAGGCAGAAAGGTTAAATATCTTACGAGTAAGGAAGAATTATTCTTTGACACTTAGGAGTAAGACAGAAATATTCTCTAACAGTCCTCTCTTTTTATCATCTTTGATAACCTTAAAACATTCGTCTAATAATAATTTGGTCAATACTTAAATCAATAGGCGTGAGTGTGGTCTCACCGTACATCAATTACATCACAAAGTAGAATAAGATTGAAACATTCAATCACAATGATTGCTCAGCCAATCATAATACAAATCATATTTTGTCAAAAGCACAATAATGAACACACATCAAACACAGATGCACAATAGCAAAAACATCTATTTCAAAATAATATGTTTTAACAAATAACCATTGGTTGATCTCACTTATCAAATCAAAACCAGCTTGCAGTTTAAAGATTTACTTCAAGGCAATCACTAGTCAAAAGCATTGTTAAACTCAGGACCATAAGAGATCCAGTTAAGGTATCCAGTTGTGATTTTATCAATCTGTAATCTGCAAAATTGCAGTGTCTTCAATTTTAGGATTACTTTACATTTACATCATTACATATTAAATCAAAAGACTATGGCATGATAACATAATTACATTACTTCAACTATCAATCATTATGTCATTTCATAATCTGAAGGGAAAATTAAACAATTCTCAAAATGTTTAACAATCTGAAAAGGAAACATTAGGGAATTTTTTTGTAAAGATGTATGTGTGTGATCTGCAGACTGGTGGCCATTGAGAGTTTGTTTCTGTAGTTTTACAAAAACTTTACAGATTTTACATATTTGGCACTGGTTTTAAATATTGTGTTATTTATCTTTTTTTTCTTTCTTTTTTTTTTCAAGATTGAAATGAAGCTCAGCACAAGTTCTTTCAGGAAGACTGGGGCCCTGTCTCAGGTCGACTATTTCCATTTCCTCGCTCCTCGGTCCTCGGTCTCACCGGAAGTTGATTTGTCTGCGCCATCTTGAGTACCGTCCCATGGCTCTTATTTCTGCCGGAGGATCGAGGAGCGATAATGGAGGAGCGATAATCGAAGAACCACCAGTCCATCCTCCGAATGAAATCCTCAGATACTCGCCCCGCCCCCTTACTGTGTATCGCTCACTGGGACATTTTGTTATGCTTTAGTATTTAGTAATATAAGGTATATCCATGATGAGTTTTTAGATGAATAGTTTTAATATGTATTAAAATACAAAAGTGATTACAGCTCAGGGAAGGCTTCTCTCTGCATAATAAAGGGTGAATAATTTGTTGTGTTTTCCAACAGCAGTATGCAGGATTTTCTTTTTGTATTAACTCATTTATTTATGAACTCTTACGCTCTTAATTTAATGAGGACAAACTCAGAGATAATTTAAGTTTTTCTTTCTCACAGGAGTATATGAAACATGTTTTTACCTGCAGTGTTGACTTTAAACCTGCGCTCATATCTGAACATTTATGTAAATATATGTAACAATACAAATATGTATACTGTATGTCCATTTAAATCAACAGTTACTATATCACTTGATCACTTTATTCTTTAATATTTTTTTAATTATTTGTATTTATATTCTATTTTATCTTTATTTTTTACCTTGTGTGAATCCTGTTTTTTTCACTCTGACCTTGTTGCTGCTAAAACACCTCAATTTCCCCGTGGGGATAAATAAAGTTCTATCTTATATTATCTTATCTTAAATATGATGTGGGCTACTTATTGACTGAGCAACCAGATTTCAAGTTTTCAAGAAATTAAATGACATACACACAGCGCCACAGGAGGTCTTTCCTCCCAGTGGCCATCAAACTCTTTAACTGTTCACCCCTAAGTAAAGGGCGCTGAGAACTTCCACACCAACACTATGTGCAATATATCAATATAATTAACATCATTGCAATTACACTCACAGCTATATATAACTATGTGCAAGATCATATTATATTATTATTATTATTATTAGTATTAGTATTATTATTAATAATGCTATGATAATGTGCAATTACGTAACTGCCACTACGTTTTAATTGTTGCACTACTAACTACTGAAAACTACTGAATACTGCTAATAATGATTGCATTGATTGTGTGACCATCTATGTTTCTATGTTTCATGTTGTCGGTGGCTGTTTGATTGCTCTTTTTCTGCTTTGTTTATTGTGTTTGTTGAATGTTGTTACTGTTACTCTGGCACAACAATTTCCTTCGGGATGAATAAAGTCTTATCTTATCTTATCTTATCTTATACATCGGGATAAAATAAGTTTAGAAATTCTATAACAGAAAATACAATTACAGGTAAGACATGACAATCTTGTTGTTGTTTAGCTCACACAGAACCATCTTTAATCATAGCCTACACAATGCAGTGACAGGTACGACATCAGAGGGTGTGTCGTAGATGAGTTACCTGAATACTCAGGTCATTAGAATACAAATATTATATCATATACACCAACTGAAGTTGGATTGGATTGGTGATCGAAGTAAAAAGATTATATTCTTGTAAAACTACAAACGGCTTACAATTGCTCCGCAGGAAACACACTACGAGCAGAAGGACAGACGGCTAGTCATGCTACTAAGATTATCCTCTATGAACAAATTAATATATAAAAATCAGGGCTTACAACTATTGATAATAAAATCAAGGAGACTAATTCTACATGAGCTTAAACATGATTGGAATCATACATCGGAATAAATACATCATCATCGGCTCACTCAATTAACATTTTACAATTGTCCCCTAAGGTCCAAAATGAAAATGAAAAAGGAAATGTAACTTTAGTTTATATCTTCCACGTTACCAAGTTTAAGTTTAAACTACCAGCTGTTTTAAAGATTACCTGACCTCCCTTTATATTAATAGAACAATAATGTCATTGTTAGCTGATGAATGTTTCCTTGCTGAACAACGGCAAAATTATAACGTTTTCATTGGTCCCTCTTCTTTAGAGAAGACCAGAAAATGATGGATACACGGATCGTGTTCAAATCAATAGGCACGCAATTACTCTAAAGAATAATGATCACGCCACCAAACACACATTCAAACTAAAGGAACCAGCCTGTTTGGAAAATGTGAGAAGTAGAAAGTACAGGTATTTGAGTTCAACATGTAAGAAGTAGAAAGTACAGGTATTTGAGTTCAACATGTAAGAAGTAGAAAGTACAGGTATTTGTGTTCAACATGCAAGAAGTCAAAGTAAAAAGTTATCAGAAAAAGTAGTGGAGTAAAGTACTGATACCAGAAAAATGTACTTAGGTACAGTAAAAAAGTAGTTGTATTCCACTACTTCCCACCTCTGGGAAAGGCACATACCTGGAATGAATGAGATAGTATCGCATGTGGTCTTGAGGATTTGAGTAGTTAGTGGTATAGCAGTCCTCCAGAACAACAGCAAAGTGTGGATCATTCTCAGGCACAAACACCGCCACATACAAGGGAGAACCCATTGGCAGAGTGACCAGGCCCGATCGGTATCTGCACCAAAAGTTGGAGTCCTGGAAAAGTGTCATGTTGGCTGTGGCTCTGTTTCCTGACCCAATGAGGCCACCTCCATTGCTTTAGGAAGAGAAAGAATGACCATTAGAGATGTATTTACCCCCTGAAATGATGATAGATTGTCAAGTGTGTTTTTTCACTTATAGACTCACAGCAGTGGTCGGATTGCAGCATTCAGGCTGATATTGGTTTCTTAGGGATATGCACAGGAGAACGGAATAATCTGAGGTAGAACCAGGGAACCGTTACTTGGAGGGTGGAAAAACAAGTTATTGGAGTAGATAGAATGGGTGTTGTTGGTCTGAAATAAAAAGGATCAATTAAAGATCGATCAGGTGTTTATTCAACCAGTCATGTGGTTACAGTACAAACCAGAATGTGATAGAGAATTATCTCTGTACTTAGTTTAACTTACAATACATATCAGAATTGTATATCTATACACAGGTCTATACACAGGGGTGTACTTTCTCAGTGAGGTACTCAGATGAGTACCTGGAAACAGTGTTTGGTACTCCAACTTCTGGCTCCACTCGAAGTTATTTGATGAAGCCCTCTGTATCGCGAACATCAATGGAAGACCGACTCTGTCGTCCGGTGATTTACCCGCTTTCTGGAAAAGCTTCACAAGATTTTTTTTAACATTTTAAAGTAAAATGCTTCAATCTGGTGCACTTTGAGCGCCCAATTACTAGAGACTGATCTAGGAGGTACAACTCTAAACACCCATATGAAAAAGATCGGTTTGCATTTTATTAATCAAATAAGTATGTGAACATTTCCAATAACCTACCGTAGCCAATAACAAATAAATGTAGGCTAACATATTTTATTTTTGTTGTTCATTTATATCTTAGTTAACATTTATTTATGCATATTTTTAAATCTCTCCAGTTTTAAACAATATTTTTGGTTACTGTCCTATTATATACATTGGAATGATTTCAAACCTGTTTTTATTTATCCTAATAATTATAAAGGTGTGTCTTGGAAATATTTGCTTACATACATTGTGATCAAAACGTTTGAGACCCACTGAGTAGACTAAAGTGAACTATCAAACACTCAGAGTCCTTTACCTCACTGAGCCTCTCAGTCTGACAGGAGAGAGCTCTCCCTCCTCATTATTGTAGAAACAGCTTCTTATATCCATTAGCGCAGCAGAAGCTAACAACAATCCCCGCCGGTACTGGTGCACCCCCCCCCCTCTCTATCTATATAATAATAATAATAATACATTTTATTTTTTAGGCGCCTTTCATGACACCCAAGGACACCGTACCATTTAAAAACAAAAAAAAAACAAAAAAAAAAACTAAATAAAAATAAAATAAAATAAAAGCTAAGAGGCAACAGAACAAGATAAAAACACAAACAGGAAATCATGGAGGAGACAGTCAAGTGGACACAAATGAAACATATAATGGGGAGCACGACAGTGAGTAAGCAGATTTGAACAGGTGGGTTTTTAATTGGGATTTTAATAAGGTGATTGTGTCTGACTGTCGGATGTGCGGATATGTCTATCTATCTATCTATCTATCTATCTATCTATCTCTCTCTCTCTCTCTCTCACTTTAGCTGTGAGCTGCGGGCGCCTGATAAGCCAACATCCCCCACTTTCATCACTTACAGCGCCCATCGTACAGGGCAAATGTAACCGGGGGTGAAATGGGTGTTATCTTTACTTAATTATGATTTTTGTTACATCAAGGCTGAACATTCTGTTTTTTATAAATTATATTTGTATTTAATCTTGTGGAAGTGCAGATCCCCTGTCCTCCACCAGAGGGTGCTGCAGCACCCCTACTTCCCACGGCCCTGTTTGATTCTGAAATGGTATATTTATAAATATGTGTGTGTGTGTGTATATGTCCGCATATGTAGCCTGTTGTCTCATTATACCGCATTGTGAATGAATTAAAAGTAAATATATAAGTCGTCATGAACACATCTGTCCATCAGACAGAGTCCTGCTGTGCCTCCTGTCATCAGTAATGGACGTCTCTTTAAAATTACCGCTCAGAGGAGAGGAGTTCTCATTTCTCTAACCGCCTGTTGCTTCCACTCCTCTCTCCTAGGTTCCCCTCCTCGGCCTCTCCGCTCGCATCTTTTGTGGGCGGGACTGAGTCACGAGGATAGGAGTCGAGGACTGGAAATTAGAGAATTGAGAAGCCTTTACAGAGCCGAGCTTGAATGACACACAGAATACCCAGAAGTAGTTGTAGCCTACTGTAATGTAGCATATTATTTTCAATGGCGTATTGTATGATCACTATGACAGATGAACAGATCGCCACTGGGCTTACAACTAAAGACACAGCCACGCAAAAACTGCAGCATGTGTACGGCTCCTTAACCTCTTAAGCCCCAAGCCTGTTTTTCAGGTTTCAGGCTCGAAAATGACATGCCCAAAACAAAGGACTATAACTTAACTTCTAAAAGGGTTATATGAATAATTTATTTTATCAAAGCAAGGTCACATCTGTGAGTTGGATGTAGAAGTGTCAGAATCAATAAAGATGTTTCAGTGTTAGAGTAAATCCAGATGGAACCAGTGGCGTTTTCTCCCGGAGGCCAAGGGAAGCCAGGCTTCCCCTGTTTTTTCGGATTGTAGTTATAATTTAAATAAATAAATAAAAACACTTTGTTTTGTTTCTGTAATTCTCCTTTCATGTGTGTTTCTGCCGGACCGTCTCTCCGTCTCTCCCCCATTCTCATTGAGTATTTTACAAAGAGTGAAACAGCGCCCCTCTAGATGTCATGGTGAAACAGTAGATTGCATTCACTGTTGCGAGAGGAGGCCAGCAGAATCTAGCTTCCCTTGGTGAAAAAAAATTGAGGGATTGACCAATCAGATGAGACCCACGTGATGTCCCTGCCAACCTGTGATTGGTCAGGGCCATGCCAGGGGAAGCTAGCCGCCTCTAGCTTCCCTTCAGGGGCGGCTGGCGGCTGGCGATTTGATTGGACACTGCCATCCAATCACATCAATTTTAATACTGTAACTGTCATCACCGCCGTTAGAAATTATCAAGCAAATGAAGCATTATGGAGGGAGGAGATTTGGCATACTTAATTAAGCATAACTTCATTAAACTTCCGCTACAGCAGCAACTAAAAATTAAAACAGATGGCAGGACAACGCCCACACTCGAGCTGTGTACACAGAGGAATAAGGGATCTAATCGGACGTTCAATGAGGACTAACTGGAAGCGCTAAACGTCAGCGTCTATTTTGGTGGCCATGTCTTCTTTTTGACAAGGGTTCGTGCTCCCTGAACAATCCTTGGGCAACTTCAGGATTCATCGACCTTGCCAACCTGTTACGGGCAATTGAGAGGCACGGTAAATCTAAAAATCATATAGATTGTGCTGTGAAATTAAAGCTTTTTGGACGCGTCAGGATTGCTGCACACGCTGTACAACAACAGGTTATTTCACAAGCCACCAGGAGAGCTGATACAGCTTCTTATTGAGGATGACCTACAGGGCACACTCTCCGAGGTCTACAAGCTGCTCCAGCTCATGCTCACGATACCAGCCACCAGCACATCAGCAGAGCGCTCCTTTTCCTGTCTAAAAAGGATCAAAACGTATCTGAGGAACACATGTGGACAGAACAGACTTGTCAACCTAGCCACAATATCCATTGACTCTGTCGTTGTGGAGGACCTAAAGGCCGCTGGGAAGTTCTATGACATTGTTATTGACCACTTTGCTACCATGAACGACAGGAGAATGGCCTTCCTCTTCAAATAGGGTGAGTGAAATGCACACCCCTTTCTCTCTGTGCATACCTGTTGCCTGAACTGCCCGTGTAGCTATGTGTGCCATTTCTGATGTGGTTCTGTTGGTTATTGTGCATTGCTTGCCTGGATTTAGCTGCAGGTGTTCCGTCTGAAGTAGTTGTTTTATTGCAGTTGTTTAATTAGCACAGGGTGCTGCTATCCGAAAATCAGCCCCGCAGATAGCATGCCATATAGGGCCCGATCACCTGCATAGATGAGATTGTTTATATTTTTGTGTTACTTTTGGACTACGGACTGAACTAATTACAGAGACGAGGACTGTTGCTGCACTTGCCGTGTGTGTTAGTGTACCAGATGTACATATGCAGTGGGGTTTATTTAATTTAATCTTGTATAATCACACACATTCTGTGTTTTATATTATTTCATTCTGTGTTCTTCATTTTATTGAATGTTAAATACCTGGCAAGGTCGGAGAGCTGTGCTCAGGAGTTTATTGTTGTGAGGAATTTCATTTCCTTTCTTTGTGATTTAACTTTTTGTATATATTGTGTCACTCACGTTTCCTCTTCCCTTTTTGTAAACGTTCCAATGAGAGGAATCACTGAGGGAAATGTATGTAAAACTGATCATTTGATCTGTTATCAGATTCAGACATTAAACAGAGATCGTCTCAACTCGGCGGGTCTCGTCCATTATCAACACAACGCATACTGATACTTTGATGTGAACGTAAAACTTTAAAGGTCTCCTGATTTAGTTTGTGAATGAATGCTTCTTATTTATTAATTACCGAATCTGCACTGCGCATTGAGCGGCTGGTATTGCATTGGTGGGGGGAGGTTGGCATAAATTAATAAGAAAATGCTTAAATTAATAAGACGAGAGAGTTTCAGCTGGAGAGTGCGTGCGGACCTGTCGCTTAGATAACAGGCGTGTACAAGTCCTGCATCTGTATGATACAAATGTGTGTAAAATGTTACCGGGCGCTGTAATCACTCATCTGGTTACGTTATTGAACACCCCCCCCGACCCAAAAACATTGGCTTCCCCTACATTTTTCCCCACCCCACGCTACTGGATGGAACATAGTCAAAAAGTGTAAATGTTTGTCTCCGCCCAAATAAAACCCATTACTTATAGTGAAAACCACCCTTGAATGATGGGTTAGTAGCCAAAAAGCTTTAGGAATCCAAAGTAGAACATATAATAAGTACCCTGTATCAAGATTGAGGCAAAACAAGTGAGAATTGAACTTTTTAGAGAGGTTTAGCAAAAAAAGGTCCAAGCGGACTAAGCTTTGGGCACATTTGGGTACATTTGGTTCCATCAGTGCCATTTAACCTTTTTCAGGTACCAGACTGTAAAAATCATTGTATAACATTTAATTATCACTATAGGTATTCATTCCATAAAAAAGGCAAATGTCAGCCTTATGGACAGAGGTAACGTGGGACTTGTCCTTCAAATGTACCCTTGTCCGCTCAATGGAAATGCGATGTCAACTTCCGATGCAAAGTCCCTGCCAGCGGCTGTACACATTTTACCAGTGTTTACCAGTGTTGCCAGGGGCACGAGAATATCCTCCACTGGAGGGTGGGTGCTGCTGCTGTGAATAAGGCCGAATATGGAAGCCGATGAGCGGACGATAAAGCACCACAAAATACACCACCTTTAAGTGTTGCCAGGGGCACGAGAATATCCTCCACTGGAGGGTGGGTGCTGCTGCTGTGAATAAGGCCGAATATGGAAGCCGATGAGCGGACGATAAAGCACCGCAAAGTACACCACCTTTAAGTGTTGCCAGGGGCACGAGAATATCTTCCACTGGAGGGTGGGTGCTGCTGCTGTGAATAAGGCCGAATAGGGAAGCCGATGAGCGGACGATAAAGCACCGCAAAATACACCACCTTTAAGTGTTGCCAGGGGCACGAGAATATCCTCCACTGGAGGGTGGGTGCTGCTGCTGTTAATAAGGCCGAATATGGAAGCCGATGAGCAGACGATAAAGCACCGCAAAATACACCACCTTTAAGTGTTGCCAGGGGCACGAGAATATCCTCCACTGGAGGGTGGGTGCTGCTGCTGTGAAGAAGGCCGAATATGGAAGCTGATGAGCGGACGATAAAGCACCGCAAAATACACCACCTTTAGGTGTTGCCAGGGGCACGAGAACACCCTCGACCGGAGGGTGGGTGCTGCTGCTGTGAATAAGACCGAATTTGGAAGCCGATGAGCGGACGATAAAGCACCGCAAAATACACCACCTTTAAGTGTTGCCAGGGGCACGAGAACATCCTCGACCGGAGGGTGGGTGCTGCTGCTGTGAATAAGGCCGAATTTGGAAGCCGATGGGCGGACGATAAAGCACCGCAAAATACACCTCTTTTCTGAGTCACCAGGGGCATGAAGTTCTGGAGGGTGTGAACATCTGGGTTTAGTCCGTTGGGGAGTGCTTAATTCCGGGAGTCTGGGGTCTCATGTTATGGAAGTATGGATGATTTCCGAAATTATCGAAAAATTATCGAAAAGTGCCAATGGAGGAGGGGGTCAAGTCTTCGGCGCTTCGGGACGAAGCCCCGGAGACATTTGCACTCCCCCGTTGCAATTTACAACGGAGAGGGGAAACGAGACCTCCCTTCCTCCGCCCAAAAAATGCATTCATCTTTTCCAAGCTACAATCTGCACGAAATCGGAAACCCGGTTTTTGAGAGCACTTAGAAAAAAACGAGCTATTTTCACATGATGGGGAAATCATGGAGGAATGTATCCGCCTCATGAGCACTTTGGATCGGTTAAAATGGTTACCTGGAGGACCCCAGTCATGGTTCTCACAAAACTTTAAGTTTTCAAACTGGTCTCTGAAGGAATTCAAGGGGAGTTGTCACGGAATAACGAGACACTATTTTCAGCTAAAATGGTTGCCTGGAGGACCCCAGTCATGGTTCTCACAAAACTTTAAGTTTTCGAACTGGTCTCTGGAGGAATTCAAGGGGAGTTGTCACGGTATAACGAGACACTATTTTCGGCTAAAATGGTTGCCTGGAGGACCCCAGTCATGGTTCTCACAAAACTTTAAGTTTTCGAACTGGTCTCTGGAGGAATTCAAGGGGAGTTGTCACGGAATAACGAGACACTATTTTCGGCTAAAATGGTTGCCTGGAGGACCCCAGTCATGGTTCTCACAAAACTTTAAGTTTTCAAACTGGTCTCTGGAAGAATTCAAGGGGAGTTGTCACGGAATAACGAGACAATGAATAAACAAAACAAAGCCAAGCCGAGGGGAGGGCGCTGGCTGTTTCGGCAGCATCCGCTCCTCTCTTCTCTCCCTCCCCGAGGCGAGCTCGCGCTCCCGCTGTAAAAGGCGGGAGCGCGGGCACCCCACCGTCACTCTCTCTGAGCCTGGCTCTCGAACAGGGCGTTCTCCCCGGCAACCCGCCAGCAGATGAAAACACCCACCCCTCCGCCTCTCCACCTCTTCCGAGGGACGAGGGAACCACGCGGGAGGGTCTGCTGGAGGCTACTGCCGGGTGCTCCGTCCTGCGCTTCACCGGGACCCGGCTCGAACACTCGGAACTCTGACTCCAGCGCGGTGTGGCGGCCTCGCCCTGGTCATCCACCGTGCGCCCTCCGGGTACCTGACTCCCCTGCCTCCTCCGGGGGCAGGTGCGAGGGGTTCAATGCCTCCGTCCCCCTGGGACGGAGCGCCCGGAGGGTACTGTTATCCCCACGTTGTCGTACCCGAAACTGTCGGGTATCCTTTGGGAGAACCAGACTCTGGAGGAACGTGAGGGGAGTTGTCAGGGGACTCTACCCACAATTTGATGCACTATTTTCGGATACTTTTTTTTGACTTTCATGCATCTTTACATGGATGAATTATTGTATTTATTTTTAACTTTTTGGTCAATTTCATCCAGTTTTGGCCCCCGCCTTGCCTGGATGATAAGACCAAGAGATGACAGGGATCTCTGCCCGCCTAACGAGTGCCTAAATGGGACACCTTTCGCACGATGATGCAAATGAAAACAAACAATGATTTGAAAATGAGCTGAGTGCACCTTTCTTGAGTCTTTTCACGCTTCCTTCTTTTTCACCCACGGTTCTATACCTTCTACTGGTGACATTTCCCGGTACCGAAATGCTCAAGAATACAGGTCGGATGGCGGTCCGTTGTCCGATCTGTAATAGTTCCTACCGCGCCCTGAGCAAGCACCTGCAGAGGCACCATAGTGTGCGCAACTTGGTTGAAAGAAAAAATCTGCTGTTGTTGGCCAACGGACGGACAAACATTAGGCTCCATCCCTGCACCATTGCAGGATGCGAGAACCGCGGGACACGACTCGACCGCCACTTGGACAGAGACCATGTTGAGCTGTCCCGGGAGGAAATACATGTGGTTCTAAATAAACTGAAAATGACAGTGGCAAAGAAGGAGCTTTATGAACTCCGAATGACAAACCCCACAGTAGGAATGATTACCTCTTGGGCTGTTGATATGGTGGAAGATGATGATGTACTGTCACAACCTCCACCCTTGTCCCCGGTGAATGAATGAATGGAGGATGGAGGCAAACACAGTGAGGGCTCAGTGGGACAGATATGCTGCTGAGGTGAAATCCCTGCGCTGCACGTTGCAGCAGAGGATAAAACATAAGCGACAGAGGATGGATCAGCGGGCCGGGGACATGCCCGTGTTCGATGGGGAGGAACGAGAGCGGGTCATTCTAAAGAAACGACCCCGAACAGAGTCGACACCAACGAGGCTTTCCAAGTCGAAAGGTCCCTCCTGCAGCAAGTCTCCCATTCCCGCCTGCAGCAAGTCTACCATTCCCGCCTGCAGCAAGTCCCCCACTGGCTCTCACACACATTCATCCAGCTCCTCAGAACCTGCATCCATGCATACCGAGGCCTCGTCAACCTCCCCTCCCATACATTCCCCCTGGTTCCGCGGCAGGGGCCGGGGGAATATAATGCGGGACATCACATTCCCACGGATCATGGGTAAGTGTGTTGAATATGTCACAAATGCAGTTTCTGTAACACACCATGTGTTGTCATTAAAGTACTATTTTATGTTTCACAGAGGAGTATCTGCAAGGATACCGGGAGCATTATGTAGGTATCGACCCAACAGTGAGGCTCCAAGAAAACACAGTCTCCAAACTAAGCAGAGTGAAGTCGTTCCTAAGTTTCATGGCTCACGGTTTCAATCGCCTGTCTGACTGGCTCTTTTTGAGGGATCTGAAGAGGATACGTGGGTGGTCCCGGAGCCTGATAAAGTCAAGCCTTCAGGTCACGACCTCCGACTTCTATATCAAAAATATATCACACTTTCTCAAGTACATGGCCGACACACCGTGCAAAGGGAGCAGGCTCAGCCAAAACGACATGATTTTAATCAAACGGGAAGTTGTTGCCATCCTGAAGTCCCTGAAGAGAAAAGTACTTATCCACCAGATGCAAGTGAAGCGTGACAAGATGGAAGGTCTGCCGAGCCATAACGACATCATGGCATGTTTGACTTCGACCAAAACTCGCATCCCTCAGCTCCTGGATGTGATGGCCAGCAATCCGACTACCGCACCAGGATACTCCTCTATGGTTACATGACCCTCCATTGGAGCTGTATCTACGGCCACCGTCCGGGGGTCTACTCCAACATGACCAACGCCGAGGTCCGAAAGGCGGATACAACTGGCACTGCCTTCGACTACCTCATCCATGTGAGTGCTATTAAACAATGTATTTATTCTGGCAGTTATATGCATGATTGATATTGTATTGACACTCTCTACCTCTGTCATAACAGGTAATCAACCACAAGACGGCCATCGCGTTCGGAGAAGCGCAGCTGTACCTCACCATAGAAGAATTTGGATGGATGAAGAGGTGGCTGGAAATCAAGGGTACGCTGACCTGCACCCAGAGCCGCTACTTCCTATACACAGCGGGGAAGAACCCGTCCAGGAACCTTGCCTACTCCCTGAGGTTGGCATGGGCTGATGTGGGGCTACAAGGTCCCATTAACTTCAGCGACCTCCGCACAGTCCACGCCGATAATGCGAAGAGGTTTCAGGACAAAGGCAACCGCCAAAGAGTGAGTGATTTCATGTGTCACAACACTGCAACTGCAGACAAATTTTACGCGAATAATCCTTCTTTGAAGGAGGCTGCGGACATACGGCTGCTCTTCACAGAGTCACTGCAAGCAGCAGCGGCGGCATCGACAGCAGCAGCAGCGGGACATGAAGACACTTTGGCGGGTATTGACATCGACAGTGACAGCTCTGGAGAGGAGCACAGCCCCGCTCCCTAACAAGACTCCCTACCAAGACTCGATGCCGAGACGTCAGATGAAGAATTCTCCAAAAATGTCAACGCTTGGAGAGCGAAGAGGGACCTGTAACTGGCTGAACACAGCCCCTCAGACATGGGTGAAGAGAGGGTGCCATACTCTGCACCAACTTCACCCACTGTTGCCAGTGATCAACTTGTAAATATGCAATGTTTTGTTGTACTCAGTCCCCTTGTAAATACTTTATATCCTGTGTGAATGTATTTATTACTGTAAATATTACTGTAAATAAAGTTTGTTAAAATTACTTCCTTTGTCTTCTGTTTTTAAAGCCCAATATGGGTTTTTTCCCTTTAAGATCCCCAGGGGCACGATATTCTGGTTCTGGTGGTAGCATGGAGGTGTTTAGTCCGAGTGAGGAGTGCTCAAGTGTGGGATGATTTGTAAGGTAGAAGAGGGTAAAAAAAGTGTAAACCTCCAGCAGGGCAGGTGGTGCTGTGAAGAAGGCCGAATATGGATGCCGATGGGCGGACGATAGAGCACCGCAAAATACACCCCCCTTTAAGGTTCCCAGGGGCACGAGTTTCTTGAGGGTGTGATCATCTGGGTTTAGTCCGTGGGGGAGTGCTTAAGTTCGGGGGCCCGGGGACCCAAGTTTTGTGAGAACCATGATTGGGGGTCCTCCAGGCAACAATTTCATCCGATCCAAAGTGCTCATGAGGCGGATACATTCCTCCATGATTTCCCCATCATGTGAAAATAGCTCGTTTTTTTCTAAGTGCTCTCAAAAACCGGGTTTCCGATTTCGTGCAGATTGTAGCTTGGAAAAGATGAATGAATTTTTTGGACGGAGGAGGGGAGCTCTCGTTTCCCCTCTCCGTTGTAAATTGCAACGGGGGAGTGCAAAAGTCTCCGGGGCTTCGTTCCGAAGCGCCGAAGACTTGACCCCCTCCCCCGTTGGCACTTTTCAAAAACTTCATTTTTGATTATTTTAACATATAATTGACCGTTTTCTTTACTTTTTTTTGCTTTCCACGGGTGGAGGCGCATGGCAGGCCGCATATGAGCTTCCAAATTCGGCCTGGAACGTCCGGGAATTATGGGTTAAGCTCCATATACTGACGACTCCCATTAAAAGTGATTGAAATGTACAGGAATCTGTCCATTTCAATCACATTTGATGACCCGTCCAGGGTGACTTTCTTCCCCAGGAATTAGTGTCTGAAAGCTGGCTAACATTACTTTAAATACAGTGTGCACATGGCTTTATTACCCATGAAATAGTGTGTGAAAGCTGGGTGAGTTTGATGTGAATTTAAGGAAGATATGGCCATTTCATCCACACCTCACGACTCCCATTAAAAGTGATTGAAATGTACAGGAATCTGTCCATTTCAATCACATTTGATGACCCGTCCAGGGTGACTTTCTTCCCCAGGAATTAGTGTCTGAAAGCTGGCTAACATTACTTTAAATACAGTGTGCACATGGCTTTATTACCCATGAAATAGTGTGTGAAAGCTGGGTGAGTTTGATGTGAATTTAAGGAAGATATGGCCATTTCATCCACACCTCACGACTCCCATTAAAAGTGATTGAAATGTACAGGAATCTGTCCATTTCAATCACATTTCACGACCCGTCCAGGGTGACTTTCTTCCCCAGGAATTAGTGTCTGAAAGCTGGCTAACATTACTTTAAATACAGTGTGCACATGGCTTTATTACCCATGAAATAGTGTGTGAAAGCTGGGTGAGTTTGATGTGAATTTAAGGAAGATATGGCCATTTCATCCACACCTCACGACTCCCATTAAAAGTGATTGAAATGTACAGGAATCTGTCCATTTCAATCACATTTCACGACCCGTCCAGGGTGACTTTCTTCCCCAGGAATTAGTGTCTGAAAGCTGGCTAACATTACTTTAAATACAGTGTGCACATGGCTTTATTACCCATGAAATAGTGTGTGAAAGCTGGGTGAGTTTGATGTGAATTTAAGGAAGATATGGCCATTTCATCCACACCTCACGACTCCCATTAAAAGTGATTGAAATGTACAGGAATCTGTCCATTTCAATCACATTTGATGACCCGTCCAGGGTGACTTTCTTCCCCAGGAATTAGTGTCTGAAAGCTGGCTAACATTACTTTAAATGCATGGTGCACATGGCTCTGTTACCCATGAATTAGTGTGTGAAAGATGGGTAACTTTGCTGTGAATTTAAGGGAGATATGGCCATTTCATCCACACCTCACGACTCCCATTCAAAGTGATTGAAATGTACAGCACTCTGTACATTTCAATCACATTTCACGACCTGTGTAGACTGGCTTTCTTACCCATTAGGTACACCGACAAAGGCACCTCTTCGGGGCCGCTCCAAGACCCCCAAAACACGGACTGAGGAGCTCCAGGATCCCTCCCATGTACCTCCAGAACCTCGAGCACCTTGGGTCCCCGGGCCCCCGAACTTAAGCACTCCCCCACGGACTAAACCAAGATGATCACACCCTCAAGAATCTCGTGCCCCTGGCTACACTTAAAGGGGGTCTACTTTGCGGTGCTTTGCCGTCCGCCCATCGGCACCCATAGTCGGCCTTCTTCACAGCAACAGCACCCAACCTCCATGGAGGATTTTGCTCGTGCCCCTGGCTACACTTAAAGGGGGTCTACTTTGCGGTGCTTTGCCGTCCGCCCATCGGCACCCATAGTCGGCCTTCTTCACAGCAGCAGCACCCAACCTCCATGGAGGATTTTGCTCGTGCCACTGGCTACACTTAAAGGGGGTCTACTTTGCGGTGCTTTGCCGTCCGCCCATCGGCACCCATAGTCGGCCTTCTTCACAGCAGCAGCACCCAACCTCCATGGAGGATTTTGCTCGTGCCCCTGGCTACACTTAAAGGGGGTCTACTTTGCGGTGCTTTGCCGTCCGCCCATCGGCACCCATAGTCGGCCTTCTTCACAGCAGCAGCACCCAACCTCCATGGAGGATTTTGCTCGTGCCCCTGGCTACACTTAAAGGGGGTCTACTTTGCGGTGCTTTGCCGTCCGCCCATCGGCACCCATAGTCGGCCTTCTTCACAGCAGCAGCACCCAACCTCCATGGAGGATTTTGCTCGTGCCCCTGGCTACACTTAAAGGGGGTCTACTTTGCGGTGCTTTGCCGTCCGCCCATCGGCACCCATAGTCGGCCTTCTTCACAGCAGCAGCACCCAACCTCCATGGAGGATTTTGCTCGTGCCCCTGGCTACACTTAAAGGGGGTCTACTTTGCGGTGCTTTGCCGTCCGCCCATCGGCACCCATAGTCGGCCTTCTTCACAGCAGCAGCACCCAACCTCCATGGAGGATTTTGCTCGTGCCCCTGGCTACACTTAAAGGGGGTCTACTTTGCGGTGCTTTGCCGTCCGCCCATCGGCACCCATAGTCGGCCTTCTTCACAGCAGCAGCACCCAACCTCCATGGAGGATTTTGCTCGTGCCCCTGGCTACACTTAAAGGGGGTCTACTTTGCGGTGCTTTGCCGTCCGCCCATCGGCACCCATAGTCGGCCTTCTTCACAGCACCACCTGCCCTGCTGGAGGTTCACACTTTAACTTTTTTTACCCTCTTCTACCTTACAAATCATCCCACACTTGAGCACTCCTCACTCGGACTAAACACCTACATGCTACCACCAGAACCAGAATATCGTGCCCCTGGGGATCTTAAAGGAAGAAAACCCATAGTGGGATTTAAAAACAGAAGACTTAGTAATTTTAACAAACTTTATTTACAGTAATATTGACAGTAATAAATACATTCAAACAGGATATAACGTATTTACAAGGGGACTGATTACAACAACACACTGCATATTTACAAGTTGATCACTGGCAACAGTGGGTGAAGTTGGGGCAGAGTATGGCACCCTCTCTTCACCCATGTGTGAGGGGTTGTGTTCGGCCAGTGACTGGTCCCTCTTCGGGACATGTCTTGGTAGGGAGCCGGGCTGTGCTCCTCTCCAGAGCTGTCACTGTCGATGTCAATACCCGCAAAAGTGTCTTCATTTCCCGCTGCTGCTGCTGTCGATGCCGCCGCCGCTGCTTGCAGTGACTCTGTGAAGAGCAACCGAATGTCCGCAGCCTCCTTCAAAGAAGGATTATTCGCGTAAAATTTGTCCGCAGTTGCAGTGTTGTGACACATGAAATCACTCACTCTTTGGCGGTTGCCTTTGTCTTGAAACCTCTTCGCATTATCGGCGTGGACTGTGCGGAGGTCGGT
>NW_027263270.1:0-89927 GCF_902827115.2 Pseudochaenichthys georgianus
TCTCTCTCCCCTCTCCCCCACCCCCCCAGGAGACCACCGTCTCTCTCTCCTCCTCTCCCAGGCGGGGGGGTCTCAGGACTGCAGAGAGCTGCTGTTTCTGCAGCTGAACGACTGGAGGAGCCTTCAGACGGACAGCTACGTTCCTGAGGAGAGACTGAAGATATACACCCTGCTGTCAGGGAGAGGGGTGAGACACACACACACACACACACACACACACACACACACACACACACACACACACACACACACACACACACACACCCTGCTGTCAGGGAGAGGGGTGAGACACACACACACACACACACACACACACACACACACACACACACACACACACACACACACACACACACACACACCCTGCTGTCAGGGAGAGGGGTGAGACACACACACACACACACACACACACACACACCCTGCTGTCAGGGAGAGGGGTGAGACACACACACACACACACACACACACACACCCTGCTGTCAGGGAGAGGGGTGAGACACACACACACACACACACACACACACACACACACACACACACACACACTGCTGTCAGGGAGAGGGGTGAGACACACACACACACACACACACCCTGCTGTCAGGGAGAGGGGTGAGACACACACACACACACACACACACACACACACACACACACACACACACCCTGCTGTCAGGGAGAGGGGTGACACACACACACACACACACACACACACACACACACACACACACTGCTGTCAGGGAGAGGGGTGAGACACACACACACACACACACACACCCTGCTGGATGAAGGGGCTCACCTGCGCTCTCCTCTCAGGTGTGGCAGTCGTCCGACTCGTCGGTGAACGTGTTCTCCGAGTTGGACTGGAAGCGCTGTGTCGGCGTCTCCCTCTGGTTCCTGCTGCCGCCCACCTCCTCCGTGGCCGACGCGCTGTCCGGGTACGAGGCTGCCTTCCAGGTAACGTTTACCTCTCCGTCGTCATGGACACAAAACATTCAACGACATCTCAGTGTCTGGCTCGATTCTCTCAATGGGAGAGTTCTGATGAAAGCCCACGCCCACATCGAGGAGACGGAACAACGTACGATATCTCTTAATAATAAAACGGGTCTCTCTAAAGACATCTAAACCTTTTTATATGTAGTCAGGACTCGACAGTAGCGGTTGCCCTTGGCAACCATTCAGAACAAATATTAACCTCTTCTTGGCCAGTTTTTCACATGAAGAAATAAGGACGGCTGAATGTGCACCCCAAAAGATACATGTTAATTATTTGTTGTATCGAGCGATATTTAATTATTGTTGTGACGAGTCGGAACCTGGGACTTGAGTTTCACGTGTGATTACGGCGCCAGAAAGCGACGCACGTTTTACAAACAATGGCGAAGCAAAGTAAGTTGTTTGACCGTGGGGTCGAAAGGTCGGCCCGCCCAGGGGTCTGCAACCTTCTGACCAAGAGAGCCATTTTGCTCCTTTTTCCCAAACATGTTTTGTCTGGAGCCGCAGATCGTGTTTCACAGCTTGGTGGAAATAAAGTTAAAGTTGTATTTATTGTTATATCAAACAAAAACTGCAGTTTGTTTGCGTTTATTAGGCTATTTATTACATGATATAAAACTTAACCTCATCAGAAACAAAGAACTCCAAAAGGAGAATTACAAATAATACACAGGCCTACTTCAACATACATCAAACCCAGCACTTGGGGAGTCCTCTGCACACGAAGGACTACATAATTAAAACGGGCCCACTTTGAAATATAGCTGCACCCTAACAAGAGTTAAAGGTAAGAACGGAGAAGCAGCTCGAGTGCGCTAGAATTTGAAAATACACAACCGGAGAAAATGTGCCCCTTCCTTCAGACTTCCTCACAGAGCCCCTCCTCCAACGCGCACATGACCAATGAGGGCAGAGAAAGGGCCAGTGGATCGATGGTGGGGGTCAGCACAGAGGTCAAGACTTCAATGCTGAAGGGCCAATGGATCTATGGTGGGGTCAGCACAGAGGTCAAGACAACCCACATTTGAAAGGGAGACAACGGATGACCAAGAAACCAGTGACTTGCTCAAGTCCTTTGCGAGGGATCTGTGAAGGACAGCAGCTACTGGTGTTTAGTATTCCAGCAATTGAGGGTGGGCTTAGCTTGGCTTAGCTTAGCTTAGCTTAGCTTAGCTTAGCTTAGCTTTACAATAAGTAATTGTGTTAATTACTTATTGTAAAGCATTTGAACATTCTTTTCTGTTCATTATTAAGTTGATGTATAACTGTATAGTATCTTAATTATTTAAATATAAGGTGACTAAAAATGGCAACTGTATTTTCAGATTTGGCAACCAAAAGCTGATGCCTGGTTGCCTGGCAACCACTTAAAAAAGTTAGCGTTTAGCCCCGGTAGTTTAGCTCCAGCCAGCCGTCAGCACTCACACCAATGTTGTGGTTCTTCTCGGAGGACTTTATTAAATGTGACACGTTTTAAACCCTGCAGGGCTCCTGTGAGGGGGGGAAGTACGCCGTGGCCCCCCTGCCCCCCTACCTGGAGGAGGAGGAGCCTCACCTGGAGGAGGAGGAAGAGGAGGAAACCAAACGCCCTCTGCACGACCTCTGCTTCCACCTCCTGAAGCTCTACAGGGACAGGTAAACACGTCCTGAAGCTCTACAGCAGTGCGTCTGCGGACCACTGGTGGCCCGTGAGCGCCCCCTAGTGGTCCGTGCGTATATTGGTAACATTTCACATTTTCAAGTTTTTCGCACTCTCGCGGGAATATCTCCGCAATGGAGCGAGCTTAAGTTTCACTTTCGATTGCATGGTGTAGCCCAGATAAACACCGTCATCACACATGTTGCCACTTGTTTGTACAATTTTCAGGCGATTTGTAAAAAACGATGTGTTTTTGGATATTTGTGGAGTTAGGTGGTCCGCGAGTGTTGTTTTATTGGTTAAGTGTCCTTGGTATGAAAAAGTAAACGCGTTCTGAAGCTCTACGGGGACAGGTGAACGCGTTCTGATCCCAATCAGACCAGCCAGAACACCAGGACCCAGGACCCAGCTAGTTCTTGGTGTGCCTATACAGTAGATCTCTGTACTGTAAAGATGAACAGACGAATATCTAATCAGCCAATCACATGGCAGCAACGCAATACCTTTAGGCATGTGGAGGTCAAGAGGACCTGGCAGAGCATCAGAGCGTGGCTGTTGGTGCCAGACGGGCAGATGTATAACGTCCCCTCTCTCTCCAGACACTACAGCCTGCAGCAGCTGCTCGACCCTCTGAGCGTCACCTGGCAGCGTCTGGACTACAGACTCAGCTGGCACCTGTGGGGCGTCCTTCAGGCGCTGCACTACACTCACCTGAGCTCCTCTCGACAGGGCCTCCTGCACAGCAGCTACGCCGCTCAGCTGGAGAGCAAAGGCCTCTGGCACATGGCCATCTTCATCCTGATGCACATCCACGACCACACGTAAGACTTCTGTTGACCTGTAGCGCACAGGGTGTTGCATTACTCTGTCTTTGACTTGCAAGCCAAGCACACGGGGTACAAATAACCTGCGTACTTCCTGTGTGCAGGCAGCGTGAGCGGGCGGTGAAGGAGATGCTGGCGCTCTACTGCCCCCTGCAGGAGACGGAGGACTCTCAGCAGAGGGAGCGCTTCCTCACTGAGAGGCTTCTGCTCCCGGAGACCTGGATCCATCAGGCCAAAGCCACCAGAGCCCGCAGGCACGCCGCCCACCAGCAGGAGGCGCTGCACCTGTACAGAGCCGGAGCCTGGAGCCAGTGCCACCGGCTGCTCATCCAGCACCTGGCCTCAGGTAACAGACTCACACACACACACACACACACACACACACACACACACACACACACACACACAGACCGGCTTTACGGAGTGTAAGAGCTGCGTTGCATTCATTCCCCTCAGACTGCATCATCAACGATAACCACAACTTCCTGCTGGAGTTCCTGGAGGGTCTGGCGGTCCCTGAACGCAGCGCCACCATCCAGGACTGGGACACCGCGGGGGGGGTGTACCTCGACTACATCCGGGTCATCCAGACGCTGGAGCGGATTCAGCAGGTATCTGACCGGCACGGAAGCACCTGGACGTGACGTGGTGCTAAATGTAAACACTAACGTACCTGATGTTGTTGTTGTTGTTGTTTCAGCTGGAGAACGCAGGATATGAGTTGGAGCGTCTCCACTCTGACGTGACGTCTCTCTGCAGCCGCATCGAGCTGCTGCCCTGTAGCTGTGCCAGAGACCGCCTCGCCCAATCAGGTACGAGCTCCTTACCTCTTCGTGTAAACGGCAGCAGCTGATTGGCCGAGGAGCTAGGGAGGACGAGGGTCAGGGAAACGGAAAGTCACAAACGGTTACTTACGATTTTAATCACAGAAAGGTACGACCCTCGAGACGGATACATATTCCAGAATCTAGAAATAACTTTATTTACTTTATTCTCTGAATCCCCCCCCCCCCTTACTTGTTATTTTAAACGACAGTGACCGCCATAAGGCAGGGTCAGTGTGTCGGTGTATCGGACACAGAGAGAGTCGGTTGAGTTGCGGAGTCGTCGTCGTCGTTTATTTGTTAGATGGCAGAGAACAGGAAGTCTCTTATATCCCACGGTCGGGTAGGTCAGTGAACCAGCCGAGCTAATCGTGCTAACTGACGGTTAGCTCGGTTAATCCAGAACATCTGGAGCTAACTCCAGAAACCTGCCGCTCCGCCGCTTTTAAATCCAGGCTGAAGACTTTTCTTTTTGCCGCTGCGTTGAAGGCGAGACACGGCCGGCAGAAACATCGCTTTTCAAGTACGGGTACATTTTGAGATTTTGTGCTATTTTGATTCTAAAACGTGTTTTCTTTCAGGCTTTTGAAGGAAAACGTACAAAATACACATTTACGTGTTTATTTTACTTTAGTTTGTCTGTTTGCGTCTGTAGATTTCTCCTGAATTCACCAAAAGTTAGCTTTCTAACGTAACATAAAGTACCGCGACCGCTGTGTGCACCATGGCAACAGGGATATCGCTGGAAAGCTCCGTCTCTCCTGCACAATCTCATCGGATCCAAAGTATGGTCATTTCCTTTTTATCAGCAACCAATCGTGAAAGCACTAAGGGGTCTTAAACCAAGAAACGAAATCTCATTGGCTGGTGTCAATTTCTGACGTCGTGATTCGTTCAGAGGCGTCACGTGGTGTGCTAAAACACTTCCTGGTTAGCTTTCCGCTAGAAATTGAAATCTCAAAATGGCAAAAGAACGGCGAAAAAAACGTTCACAGAGAAGACAACAACAATTGTCACTTGCACGAAGCAAGGTTATACGAAAAACAAATGACCCCGAACATGAAATGCCTTCACGGAGTGCGTCGAGGCGCGAGCTGTCGTCCAGAGAACAGGAGGGGTTAGCTAGCGCCTCACTGCAATCTGAAAAGGTCGTTTCCTCAAAATGAGTTTGAAATGTCAACGTCAGTAGCACGTAGAGACACCAAACCTTCCAGTTATATTCCTATCAATATTATGAAGGCTTTTACAGAAAGGTTTGTTCATATATAATTCACAGCCTGAATTATACAACATTGTATACCTAAAACATGGCGAAAATTGATATGTTAGGGCTGTTGACAGTATGTTCTGATTTATGGAGTGATAAAAAGAGATATCCAAAATCCCTTCTGTAAAAGCCTTAGATGCTAATATGACTACAAAATGAAACCAGAATTTTGAACCTGGCTTTATCCAAAGTTCAGATTTCGATTCCTGAAATGTGTTAAAATATGCGCATATTTAATGAGGTATTTGATAATTTGCATATTTAAACATGCTATTTCAGAACACTTGTAATACAAAAGACAATTGCCTTATTGTAAGTAATTAACTGGAGAACTTTCTAGCTGATACCTTTAAGTTAAAAAAAGTACCCTATTCACCTGGGGTGTCTCGCTGCTCTGTAACTTGTATTCACGTGCCTCTGATAAGATACGAAGTACTTCATTGGTCTAATTTGGGAAATGTTTGCGATGCAGCAGCAAAAGAAGACATTGTCCATGAGAGAAATGAAAAGACTAGAAATAAACATGTTTATTACCTTTGCTTTTAAATGAGTGTTTTTAAATGCCACTGTTTCTGCTGCACTATTTCTTAATGCAATTGTCTTTCATGTTTGCAAGGCGCTCTGAATTGCCTTGTGTTGAAAGGTGCTATAAATAAATGTATTGCCCCCCTTAGAGATGGCTAAGCGCGTGGCGAACATCCTGCGTGTGGTCCTGAGTCTGCAGCACCCGCTCAGCATCCCATTGGCTCGTCTGGCGCCGCACATCGCCCGCCTGCCGATGCCCGAGGACTACACTCTGGAGGAGCTGAGAGGCCTCACTCAGGCTTACCTGCAGCAGCTGGTGCTCAGCCAATGAGGAGCAGGTGGGAGGAGCTACTGTTAGTCCTGAGGTGAACCTGGAGATGTTAATAGAAATGTAGTAAAGTAGGGTCTGCAGCACATAGAAACTGCCGGATGCTTTTCAGGTGCAGTAATTATTGAAAATCAGATTTTTACATTTTGAGAAAAAAATTGAAATGTATGAAAAAAGTAAGAATTTTTAGAATTTGAGAAAATTATAGAATTTCGAGAGAAAAAAGTAAGAATTTAAGAAAAAGTAATTTGAAAAAGTCATAATTTGGAGATTTAGAGAATAAGTCAGTTTTTGAAATTGAGGAAAAAATCTAAATGTTGAAAAAGTAAGAATGTTGATTAATTATCATTATGAGAAAAAAATAACAATTTGAGAAAAAAAGTCACAATTTTGAGAATAAGTCCGTTTTTGAAATTTTGAGGAAAAATGTTGTAAAAAAGCATTTTTTTTGATAAAACAAACAATTGAGAAAAAGTAAGAATTTTTATACGAATCTAAGAATTGTTTTAACTTGGAGTAAAATTAAAAATGTTGAGAAAAAGTAAGAATTTTGAGAAAAAAATTAGCATTTTGAGAAAATGAGAAAAAGTAAGAATTGAGGGGAAATATTTTTTGAGAAAAAATTAATGTGAGAAAAAAATCGGCGTTTCAAATTCTCAACATTCGGATTTCCCTCAAAATGTCCAAACGTAGATTTGATGGGATTATGGATCACTTGGACAGATTGCTTATTGATCTGAACACATCTTCAGTTCATCGCTCGGCACTAATCCCATCAGCCCGATGCCACATTTTAAATGACACTTTGACTTGTTATGAAGTATTTTCACGATAATGTAGTAAAGTAAATAATCTGAATACTCCTTCCTCCTTTGACAGCGCGACACCCCGCCACAATAAGAGCGTCTACATGAAGAAGTGAGGCACAGCGAACAGACTTCAAAACCAGAGACGGGAAGCTTCCTCTGGACGTTTCTGGACTCAAAGCTCCGTCATTCCTCCTCGTCGTCTTCGTCTGTCCGGAGAGCTATTACAAATATATATAACGGTGAATTAATAAGAAGGTAAACCAGTTTTAAACCAAACTACGTCGAGGGTCTGGAAGCATCAGAAAACAAATACGAGGGGGTTTAGACATTTGACGGGACTCGGAAAAGAACGACTCTGAGTTATTGGGGGTTATTTTGCCTCTAAAAGACATTGAAACACGAAATATAGATTTCTTACTGGAGACTTCTGCAAAAAGTGTCATATTGTAAAATATTGAGACATTTCAATCTTTTTTTGGGCTGTTTTCTGAAACCGACTTTTCTTTCTGTTTCTTTTCCATTTTGAAATCGCTCTCCAGACCGTCACGCTGATATTTATGTTGAAGTGTCTATGCTGGCATTTCAGAATGAAACTACCAAAAAGATGAAGTCCACACTCGGCTGGAGTCTTTTCAGAGTTCCTGCTAGTGTTTTATTTTGAAATTCTCCCCAGTAAACGGACGTACTTCCTGTTTCAGCAACGCCTGTAATTTAACCCCCAAAGAAAGAGCTGCGTTATTGATTTCAAAACAAAGTTATTCTCGTTATTTTCGTTTTTCACATTTGGCAAATAAGGAGCTAGCTTAGCGTAGCATCTGTTCACGTGTCCATATGTGAATAAAGACGATTAGCTTATTGATATTAAAGACGAGCTAACGGGGGGGCGTTTGGACTCAACATGCAGAGTGTAAAATGGTCTATTTTTGTAGATTGTGTTGAATGTAAATCAGGTGTGTGTGTGTGTGTGTGTGTGTGACATGTATTAGCAGGAAGTGAAGAGGTTCCTCCGGACAGCTGGAGATTCCTCTGCATGTAATTATATAAATATTGTATATTTTTGGAAAGTCACACCAGGTGGTTTCTGTTCGCGTTCATCGTCTCTCACGGAGTGTTTTAAGGAGGAAACTCTTCACTTCTCGAAGGGTTTGTCGTTTTTGTTTTTGTGTTGTCGAATAACTGTCAGCTTGCCAAGAAACAAACTATATGATGTCTGCTTATTGTCCTGAGTGTGTGTGTGTGTGTGTGTGTTGGATACTGCTTTGTGTGTGTGTGTGTGTGTTGGATGTGTGTATGTGTGTGTGTGCGCATGTTTCCTGATCATTTTGTTGATATTTTTTAATAAAGTCAAGTAGAAATAAAGTTTTTTTCATGCTGTTTTTGAATCTGGATGTATTGTCTCCAGTTGCTAGGCAGCGAGGAGAATCTCAGAACTGAGATGGGGTCATAGTTCCTTTTTTAATATCTATTTTAAAACATCCATAGTTTTATCCACCAATTGCAAATAAAAGGACCAACTTATTGAATTTTATGGTCAGAATTTTGAGAAAAAAGTCATAACCGAGATTCTGGGGAATAAGTTAACGTTTTGAAACTCTGAGAAAAAGTCCGACATTTTAGACGAGTCAAGATTTTGAGTAAAAAGTGAAATTCGAGAAACAATTTTTTTATTTTGAGAAAAAGGTAAGAATTTGCGAAAAAATCTGACTTGTCGTCAAAAGTTTCACAAAAAGTAAGAGTTGAGAAAAAAGATAGAAGAAGAAAAAGGGTCTTTTTTTTATACTTATGTTTTTATTGAGTTTTCACAACAATAACAACAGAACAACAAAACATAATACACACAAATCAGTTGTAAAATAAAGCACCATAAATACTAGTTGTCTGAAGACCTTCAATATTCACACAGACCGTACACGATTGAATTAGTCATCCGCTTTCTCCTTGGTGTCAGCCGTGTCAATATTCCACTTTTCCCTTTGAATGCGTTCTCTTGGATTCTCAAAACATGTCATCTTTTCCATGACAGAAATATCTTCAACACTTTCCTGCTCCCGAGTCGGAGCGTTCACATTAAAGCTTTCTTACTCGCTGCAAGTAAAACCTTAGTCAAATACAGACCGCCTCCCATCACAGCATCCTTGATGTTCCCATGTTCAAAGCGCGCCAGGCTCTTCCAGCAGAATCCCCTCCGTACTAATGAGTTTGTGAATTGCGTCTCGAACATTTGAAACCATTCTTCCTCTGAAATGTGTATTTGTAACTCCGCTTCCCATTTAGCTTTTATGTGGATAGTCGATTCCCCCAAAGCCTGGTAGAAAGCAGAGACGACCCGAGAGCCCTTCTGCCGATACGCATCCACATCCACCCCAGTTACCGTATCTAAAGATCCGTCTGCATTCAGCCGCATCTCTTTCACAAAATGGTGTCTGAACTGCATGGATCTAAAATAACCCCCGTCTGAAAGTCCTGAAAACCCATCAATTCACCCTTTTCTGAAACCGTACACATTGCTGTCATGCCCTTTTGCACCCATCCTTTGAACGTTGGGTCGTACACCCCTGGTTTAAAATTGGAATCGTACGCAAACCACCTCAGCGTGTGTATTAGGGATCGACCGATATGGCTTTTCCAAGGCCGATACCAATTATTAGTAATCAAGGAGACCGATAACCGATATTTGGAACCGATATACATTTGCAGTAAAAAAAAAATCTTGGTGTCAAAATGTAGAAAAACACAAACTCCAACTCAACTTCTTTGAAATGCATTAAAGCATATATTATGTTTAATGAACTTTTAAACATCTTACAACTGGTTTCCTCTCTGAGCCTTTTCTTTAGTGCAGCCGTCTGCAGTGAGTTAGAGAGAGAGACAGGAAGTGGGGCTGCAGGCTGACATGCTCAACTAACAATAATGCTTCATTTATTATATCTGCCTGTCTAGCATAACATCCCAATAAGCTGCTAGCAACTGCAAAACACTAGTGCTAATGTTTTGCACACTATTAAAAGTGAGGCTATTACAGTAGAACGTTAGTCTCGTAGCCTCACTTCTAATATGTTGCTAAACATTTGCTAAATACATGTTGGCTAGCTGATGAGCTTCACATATCAACCTGAAAAACTGCGAGGCTCCACTCGCAGCCCCCCCCCCCTCCCCAGTTACTCCGCTGCGAGACGCTGCACGCACCCCCAACTCTGACTGACTTCCCGCGTCCCTGTGTAACTGGGAAGCTGATAGAACTGGATCAATAGATCGTGCTGTTTCTGCAGCTTCAGCATAGGGGATTGGGATGTTTATTGAGCTTCGGCTTTCAACTGATTTACCTTGGAAACACATGTATGGCTCTGCCGCTCAGCGCTGCTGCTTGCCTCTGTCTGTGTCTGCGTTCTTCGCACCTGCCTGTAATCTGAGAAGGTCCCGCCTCTCTGGCTGGCTCCCGCCCGGAAAATCTTCAGTGTTGATTGACACTTCAGTAATAGCCTATCAGACAGCGCTGTGGGCGGGACATTGCTCGTGTACAGAGCGTGGTGACTGCAGACAGAGAAACGGCCGCATCAGAGCCAAAGTTTTATCGGCAATTTGATAAAAAAAGGCCGATACCGATAATCGGTCAAATGCGGAATATCGGCCCGGCCGATTATCGGTCGACGACTAGTGTGTATCCCTCTCTTTAATTTGTATTTTGCTACTACAGCATTCCAGACCTCGAGTGTAAACGCAACTATCGGATCCATTTCACCTCTCAGAGCCCTCATCAAATTCCTATCTCCTACCAAAGCCTGCATGTGGCGACCCTGCACCTCCCTGTCTGTGGCTCTCCATCCAGACTCATAATCTGGTCTACGCCAGGAGGCCAAAGGTCTGAGCTGGGCTGCAGAGAAGTATTCCCTAAGGTTTGGTAAAGCCCATCCCCCCCTTGCTTTAGGCAACTGAAGTGTCCTAAATCCTATTCTTGGTTTTTTACTATTCCAAACAGATCTAGAAATCATCCTGTCCCAGGATATGAATTTCTTTTGTGGAACATAATAATATAATATAATAATAATCCTTATATTTATTATAGCGCTTTCTCAATGACTCTCAAAGCGCTTTACAAATACACATTACACATACAGATCATACATGTAATGGTCATCTACTGTGGACAATACCCACAGGAGCAAATTTGGGTGAAGTGTCTTGCCCAAGGACACGACGGCCTGACGCAGTGGGCGGGAGCGGGTTTCGAACTGGAGTTCCCCAACGCCCCTTGATCTCATCATCAAACGCACAGACCACTGCGCCACCCGTCAACATCAATTGGAAGAGACTGAAAAAAATCCAGCAGCCTCGGTAGGATACTCATTTTAACCGTTTGCATTCTGGCACTGAAGTCTAAAGGGAGGGTGGACCGCCTTTCTACATCCTTTCGGATGTTGTCATCAATTTAGTTATAATTGGCTTCAAACGGGTTAGAAAGTGTTTGGTTATAGTTACACCACGATAAGTCATTGAACTCCATTTGAGTTACATGTCTGACCTGATGGGATGGAGAGGGAGTGAGAGAATTAGAGTTTTTGTTACGTTCACTTTATACGCTGAATAGTGACCATGTGTGGAGTAGGTTCATCAGGTTTGGGAAGCATACATCTGGTGGCTCAAGAAAAACTAACACATCTGCAAACAGCCCAATGATATGCCCCCCCCCCCCCCCCCCTATATATCGACTCCCTGCAGATCTGCACTCTGCCGTATCGCTATAGCCTCTCTCCGGCTGAGTCCTGTTGGACACACTCCCATTACGTTGATCCTAGCCGTAGGTTCATGATTAGTCTTAAAACACCGAATTGCATTTCCATTCAAACCAAACCTCCTAATTCTTCATATCAAAAAGACCAACTGACGCCTTTTCTGCGTCCAGACTACCAGAACCATACTCGTGCCCTTTGTATGCGCATTGTCTACACTACGGAGAGTCCTTCTCATATTGGCTTGTGTGGCGCCCTCTCATGAATCCAGTTTGATCTTCATGAATAAGATCTTTCACAGATGCTTGAGGTAAGCAGCTTGTGGTCCACGTTTAAAAGAGAAATGGGCCTCTAATCTTCACAGTGGTCTTTGTCCTTGCCTTCCTTAGGCAGCATGGAAATAATTGCTTCCCTCCAAGATGGGGAGCCCTGCCTTCTTTCAGAGTCCAATCAAAGCAAGACAGAAGCAGAGGTGTTCGCTCCTCCGTGAACGTGTTATAGAACTCCGCTGGGAACCCATCGCTGCCGGTGATTTGCTGATCGCAGCTTCCAGCTCATCAGCTGTAAATTGCGACGTAATGGTGTCATTCTGTATCTCACCTGTAGATGGCAGATCAAGCCAGTTAAGGTTAAGTTTCTTATTGTGCTTTCATCAGCTAATGGTGGATTAGAGTGGAGTGTCTTATAGTACTCTTCAAACAATCAATCGGTGTTTATTTATAGCCCAATATCACACATGTTACATTTGTCTCAGTGGTCTTCACAGTGTGTACAGAATATCAGTATGACAATACGACACCCTCTGTCCTCAGACCCTCTGTCCTCAGACCCTCTGTCCTCAGACCCTCTGTCCTTAGACCCTCTGTCCTCAGACCTTCTGTCCTCAGACCCTCTGTCCTCAGACCCTCTGTCCTCAGACCCTCTGTCCTCAGACCCTCTGTCCTCAGACCCTCTGTCCTCAGACCCTCTGTCCTTAGACCCTCACATCGTACAAGGAAACACTTCCAGAGAAACCCCACAGTTTTAAGGGAACATGGAGAAACCTCAGGGAGAGCAGCAGAGGAGGATCCCTCTCCCAGGACGGACAGACGTGCAATAGATGCCGTGTGGAAATTGAAAAGATAATACATTTGCAACACAGGTAGTCCAGATGTTTGAAATGCATGTGTGTATAATAGGAAGATGAATCCACGAGGATATCCATCCAGGACCGATGATCCAGGACCACAGCCACGACTCAAGATCCAGCGCTCGCGATCCAGGACACAGGACCGCAGGATCATCCATGACTCCGGATCCCGGCGTATAGAGACACCAAAAGAAAGACATGTGGGGAAGCTGGGTTAATGGAACATGAGAGGACACGGGTACAGACAGAGAGAAGGAAGAAGTAAGATGTCCCCCGACAAACTAAGCCTATATCAGCAAAACTAGGGGCTGAATCTAATCAGCCCTAACTATAAGCTTTATCAAAAAGGAAGGTCTTAAGCGCACTCTTAAAAACGGATAGGGTGTCTGCCGCCCGAACACAAACTGGAAGCTGATTCCACAAATGTGGAGCTTGATAAGAAAAGGCTCTGGCTCCCATTGTACTTTTAGAGACTCTAGGAACAACCAACAACCCTGCATTCTTGGAACGCAATGCCCTAGTAGGAGAGTAGGGTATAATGAGTTCTTTAAGGTAAGATGGCGCCTGCCCATTAAGGGCTTTGTAGGCGAGAAGAAGAATTTTAAATTCTATCCTGTGTTCTATAGGGAGCCAGTGTAAGGCAGCCAGAACAGGAGTCATGTGGTCCCTTCTCCTAACTCTGGTTAGTACACGAGCCGCAGCATTTTGAATCAGCTGAAGCGACTTGACTGACTTCTTGGTACTCCCTGATAATAAAGAGTTACAATAATCCAGCCTAGAAGTAACAAATGCATGGACTAGTTTCTCTGCATCGCTTTGAGGCAAGATATGCCTGATCTTTGCAATGTTACGTAGATGGAAGTAGGCGGTCCTTGAAATTGATTTTATGTGGGCGTTAAAGGATAAATCCTGATCAAATATAACACCAAGATTCCTTACAGTCTCACTGGAGGCCAAATTAATGCCTTCCATAGTTAGTATGTCTTTAGATAATTTGTTTCGTAGATTCTTCGGGCCAAGTACAATAACTTCAGTTTTGGTCGTGTTTAACATCAAAAAGTTTAATCCACGTTTTTAAGTCCTTGAGGCCGTCTTGAATTTTATTTAGATGATTAATTTCATCAGGCTTGATTGATAAATATAGTTGAGTATCATCCGCATAACAATGAAAGTTTACAGAATGATTCCTTATAATATTGCCTAACGGAAGCATATATAATGTGAACAGAATAGGTCCGAGCACTGAGCCCTGTGGCACTGAATGTCATCTCCACACCAGGTAGAGACCTACTGATCGCAGACACACTCTCACGAGCTGAACACTCAACAGCTGATGACATCACAGATGAGACAGTTGTCTATGCTCTGGAGAAAACAGACGCTTTGAGCACTGAGACGCTGCAACAGCTCAAGGGTGGAACAGCTAATGATGAAACACTGCTGCAGGAAACACACAGACAGGCTGGCCACGACTCAGGAAACCAGTACACACTAGACTGGTTCAATACTGGCCTATCAGACATGCTCTGTCAGGAACACATGAGATCATGTTGGCAGGTGACAGGATAAAACCAGTAACGATACCAGTCACCTCTGTGGAAACATTGCTATAACTGCCTGTTTTAGTTTATATTTGAGTGTAGCGTGTCTTGTAATAATGGACCAAGAGTCTCTTTAAATACAGTTGATGATGATGATAATCCTCCCGAGCTCGATGAGAGGCGACATGCTGCAAACATTACATGTGGCTCATCAAGGAATGCAGCAGACACAAGCACGTGCCAGAAGGCGCTGGTACTGGCAGGTGTGTCCAGAGAGAGAGAACACATGGTGGAGAGAGAGGACACATGGTGGAGAGAGAGGACACATGGTGGAGAGAGGACACATGGTGGAGAGAGAGGACACATGGTGGAGAAAGGACACATGGTGGAGAGATGGAACACATGGTGGAGAGAGAGGACACATGGTGGAGAGAGAGGACACATGGTGGAGAGAGGACACATGGTGGAGAGAGGACACATGGTGGAGAGAGAGGACACATGGTGGAGAGAGAGGACACATGGTGGAGAGAGAGGACACATGGTGGAGAGAGGACACATGGTGGAGAGAGAGGACACATGGTGGAGAGAGGACACATGGTGGAGAGAGAGGACACATGGTGGAGAGAGAGGACACATGGTGGAGAGAGAGGACACATGGTGGAGAGGGGTGGGACATATGGTGGAGAGAGAACACATGGTGGAGAGAGAGGACACATGGTGGAGAGATGGAACACATGGTGGAGAGAGAGGACACATGGTGGAGAGAGAGGACACATGGTGGAGAGAGAGGACACATGGTGGAGAGAGAACACATGGTGGAGAGAGAGAACACATGGTGGAGAGACAGAACACATGGTGGAGAGAGAACACATGGTGGAGAGAGAGAACACATGGTGGAGAGAGAGGACACATGGTGGAGAGAGAGGACACATGGTGGAGAGAGAGAACACATGGTGGAGAGAGAGGACACATGGTGGAGAGGTGTGGGACATGTCAGCAGCCCAGAGACCAGAGGGAGCCTCTGGTCTCACACGACACCCTGAGCTTCCTCTGCTCAACATCGGGGCGGACGCTCTGAAGTAACAGGACAGTCATTCCTCCTGAAGGTCGACTACCTGCCGAAACATCCTGAGGGGCTGAACATTAACGACAAGACTTCACACGCTGTCATTCAGAACATGAGATCAGTCTTCTCCAGGATAGGAATACCATCGTGCCCTGCTCGTCCTGAGAAACACCCCTGTGACCGGCACGCAATACTCACCCGCACACACTCTCATGGGGAGAGTGCTAAGGAGCCCCTTACCGAGCTCCACGTGGTGCTTCAGCCTGCTGTGCCTAAGGATGCTCACTCGACTCTCCAGATTCTACAGAGGAGGCAGCAGCAGTATTATGACAGAGGAACGAGGCCGCTTCCTGAGCAGCAAACAGGAAGTGCTGTTCCCATGGAAACTGAGCAGGGCTGGCGTCCAGCTTCGGTCACTGCACAGAGAGGTGAGCCACGTTCCTGTGATGTGGTCACATCTTCAGGTCAGCACTAGAGGAGACATCTGAGGAGACATCTGAGGAAAACACGACGCCCAAATGGCCGTTAACAAGCGAACAATGTTAATATTGATTGAACGTAATATTGAGACCGTTATAGAATGTTTACGACAGCAAATGTTATATGCAACTTCCATTGTAAGAAAGGAGGATGTAGTATATAGTAGGGCTGTGCATCTTCACTGGTCTCACGATTCGATTCGATTACGATTATCCTGTCAACGATTCGATTCGGTTCGATATCCCGGTGCATCACGGTGCATCACGATTCATACCAATGCGTTGCATCCTCAATTTTCTATATTACTGCACATGGCTTATTTTTCATCAACGCATACATGCAGTAAATACATATGAACTCTCTTTTTATTATTTAGAAAGTGCTTCAGAAATCAATAACATAAATGTCTTGACATTCATTTATAAACCAAAATAAATGAATTGTATAGGTCTAGCCTCCGTGTGTGAAGTTGTTCCATCCTCAAAAACAAAAAGTTAATGCTTCTGCAGTCTAGCTGCAGCTTCTAGCCACGGCCTTCTGTTAAAGAAAGGACACTGAATGTCCTGAATGAGGCATCACACACAGGACCTGAGTCTGAACACAGCAGACAACAGGAGTATTTACAACAGCATATACAAACTAAAATACTGCATGTGGGTGCACACTCACATTCTCTGTTTTACTGTTGCATAAATCCCATGCATGTATGAGATTAAGTTAGCTTCATTATATCTCAGTGATTAAGTGAATAATAAAGTTTCTTTCGGGTCACTGTCAGCCTGTCAGTCATTATTTTCAGGGAGGGGGCGGGGCTTGGAGGAACGGAGAGGAGACGGTGATCGCGGAAGCTTTTTTCCTCCTGCCTTCACAAACTTTACACACGTATATATCGTCTGAAAATTGCTAGAGGACATTCATACTTTGCAATCCAAGACTTAATTAAATCCACCAAAAACCTGACATGATTGTAACGCGATTCTTTTTGAAAAACATAAATCCCTGTCTGTGTCTCTGAGCCGCAGCGACACGGAGTGATTCGGAGCGGGTCCTTCTGCTTTTGGTTCTGGACTGGTGTTCTTGTGTTGGTGGATAAAGCAGACTGCTCCGTGTTCGGTGTTGCTGTGCCACTGTCACGTCTGTTCCCTGATCTCTGCGTCACCGACCGATTTGATATTAAAGTGACAGAAAAAACGTTATAGTAAAGCCGCGGCCGGAAAATCAGGAAGCAACGTGACTACTCTATAACCGATTATCTTCCGTCACTGCATCGAGACCGAATCGTCCACGTCCGCATCGCAATGCATCGTAAAAACGATTATTTTCAACACCCCTAGTATATAGCGCAGCGCACGTATTCCATCAGGACGTTACTGATGGGGTGATACGGGGTGTGTGCAAGCCCGCATCTAGGACGCATGGATGCATCATGACGGAAGCCCTGTGACGTAAAGAAAGATGCCTCATACAAAGATAGATTCAACTTATTGTCATTACGTAGTACAGGTACTATGTAACGAAACGGTTTCTCTGCATTCGACCCGTCCTAGTGTTAGGAGCAGTGTGGGGAACGATGCCTTGCTCAGGGACACCTCGGTAGCACTTGGTCTTTCCGGGACTTGAACTGGTGACCTTCCAGTTGCCAAGCCAAGTCCCTATCGACTTCGCCACCACCGCCCCAGGTCTACGGATACCTCATGACTCTCCATGACCTGCGGACAACTATATAACATAAAGGACTATTACCAGCAGTCGCGTGGCGTGGGGAAAGAATGAGGGGAAGCCAATAACATGTCCTTTCTTTGGGGTCGGGGGGGGGGGGGTGGTCAATGTGATAACGTAACCAGGTGAGTGATACAGCACCCGGTATCATTGTACACACGCCTGCTATCTAGCCGAGAGGTCCGCACGCACTCTCAGCCCAACCTCTAATAAGCATTCATTCACAAACTACATCAGGAGACCTTTCACGTCCGACTCGCTCCTTTGTTCCTCGCTGTACGCAGCTCCAGTCTGGGCATCGGCCTGTCATCAGATCGTATTGTTGTTGCTGCTGGAGCGGAAGTTTAGTACAATTATTTTTTATGAAAAACTCCAAATCTCCACCCTCCATAACTGCACTTGCTTCAGCTGCTTGCGCCTTCCTAGCGGCGGTGAGAGTGGTGCAGGGACGCTATCTGTCTTCTATCGATTCGATTTATGATTAGAAAATGATAAAGTAGGGAGACATGTGGATATTATCCAGCTGCACACAACGTGCATTCATCAAACAGGTTCGTTTTCCACTCACCTTATTTCCAGCTATTTTCCAAAAGCCTCTGGAGAAATCCCGTTGCTTTCTGTCGAGGGAAACCGAGCGCAGCTTACTTCCGGGTTTTAGGACGCGTCACTGCCACACTAATGGCGCGTTTCCACTGTAGCTCGCTTTAAGCGTGCCGAGCCGAGCGGGGCCCGTGTCTGGTTGCGTTTCCACTTGGCCTAGTTTTGGCCCGGGGCGACTTTTTCACCTTTTTTCTGGCCCGACTAAATCGAGGTTCTCGGGCCAGGAACAACCAGTCGGCTGAGTCGGGCTGATTATGCTAAACTAGAGAGAGAATCGCTGGCAAGGGGCTACAACTACAACAACATGAACATATCTGACCGTGATTTAATTGATGCCGAAGTAACAACACACTGATACCGGTTAGTAAACACCATGAGTTAATGCTTTGAGTCTGCAGACAGACGGCAGAGAAACACCTTTAAAATGCGTGTTTTCTGAATGGAGATCGGCTAAACTAACGTTATATATGCTCCGACCGTCCACACTCACAACAACGGCCTACAGACATAAATAAAGCAGCGACTGTATCCTCCATGACACAGACAGTCTGTGGTTTGGACTGGTTTCACTTCTGTCTGGTTTCTGAACAGATATGAGGAGCTGTGAGCTCTGAGTGCTAAGAGCTAACGGCTGTGTTATTTTTTGGGGCGCTCATTGAAGATGACGTCACGGCTCCGCCTACACTGCATTACTATAGTAACTGCCCTAGTTCCTAAACTGTAATGGAAGCGCAGCATTAAAGTGAGCCGGGCCTAATAAGGCCTAACCAAACCGAGCGAGGCCTGCAGTGGAAACGCGCCATAAGTTGATGCGATATGATTGGATTGTGAGGCAAGGGAAGCCAGCCGCCTCTGGCTTCCCTTGGCATGGCCCTGACTAATCACAGGTTGGCAGGGGAATGACGTGAGCCTCATCTGATTGGTCAATCCCTCCATTTTTTTCACCAAGGGAAGCCAGATTCGGCTATCCTCCTCTCGCAACGGAGAGTGCAATCTACTGTTTCACCATAACATCTAGAGGGGCGCTGTTTCACTCTTTGTAAAATACTCAATGAGAATGGGGGAGAGACGGGCCGGCAGCAACACACAGCAAAGAATTTCCGAAACTATACGAAGTGTTTTTATTTATTTATTAAAATTATAACTACAATCCGAAAAAACAGGAGAAGCCTGGCTTCCCTTGGCCTCCAGGAGAAAACGCCACTGATTATAAGTCTGGCTAAGATCAGATAACTTTAACAAGATGCCTGAGTGCTTAGTGCCAGGCTGTTATCATACCAGCAATGGGTCTTGCTCGTTCTTTCGCTTCCCGTCTGATGAAAGGACCAGGAGTGGCTGGATCAAGTTAGCTAGCTAGCTAGTAGCTAGCACGTTAGTTAGCATTACAGCCGTGTCATTTTTATTAGCCTTAACATGAAGTAACATCAAGTAACCCAACATGTTAAACAGTGAGAGGAGCAGTCTTATTTCGTGAGCCCTTTGAAGAGTACTGTCACCGGTGTGATCATTCTATAATACACCATTTAAGCCCGGGGGAGAAATGCTAACGCTACATTAGCATCTGCAAACCTGCATCTGTATTTAAAATGCACAGTCCTGAATGTGGGGATCTACAGGACACACATGTTCAGAGTAAAGGCTTTCACATTACAATAATTATAATTTGATTGAAATGTACATTTCACACCACAGCGGAACACCAAAGCAGGACCAACAATCACACATTGACTTCCTTGACTAACAAGAGAAAGATTCATTCATTTAAATAAATATTTAACCAGAAAGGGGCCGGTTCTAAAGGGTCTCCAGTCAGCCCGATGAGAGGGGTCCGCTGTGCGCATGGCATCATCAACAGACGTCGTTTCAGAGTGACGCTTGAGTGAACGAGGACGTCCCAATGAATACCTGGGGACTCCTCTGTTCTCGCGTCACCTCCTCGTGTCTCTCGCTCGCATCTTACGGAGGCGGAGCTAAGACGCAAGGAAGGGAGGCGAGTGAGGGAAAGGAGGAGTCGAGGAGGGGTATTGGGATGAGTCTAGAGAGACTGCAGCCATCCTCAGGTTCTTTATGGAGGCCCTGATTGGGGAGAGGCTGCACCTGGAGGGAGACAATCAGGGGGAGAGACACACACACACACACACACACACACACACACACACACCACGTAACACACGAATGCTGCAGACTCCCCTTCAGATGTTCTCAGGGTCTGACATGTTGATGATTCTGTGTCCTTGTATTTCAGCCTCCACTGAGAGCGGGATTCTTTCAAGGAGATCTTTCTGAAAGTCTTTCTTCAGCTGGAAGTCGAGCGCTTTCGCCAGAAGTCGAGACGCCACGACGAGCGTGAGCAGCTTCGTGTCTACATCCACCTCCAGGTGAGTCTCCTTCAGCGTGGCTTTCTTGATCCCTCTAATCTTCAGAGCCACTTTCCGGATGAGGATGCTTTGAACCTGCGTGAAGACACGTTAACGGTCAGTGTTCAGGACGTGAGAACACATGTGCTTTCTGGGGCTCGATCTTTATTGATAGAATGTAAACATTCACTTTAGTGATTGTAGCGTCCCGGCTGAATGATGGTCAGACTCCCTAACCGATGGTATCTGTTTATTGATCACTCTTGCTTGTATACAATCATTACCAACGTAAGAGCTGGTGCCGTTATCAGCCAGGTGCTAAAAACCGAATGCAACTATTTAGTATATGTTAATTTATTCGTCATCTATCCTATGTGTTTACACGGCTCCGTTGTCCATTGACTTCCGGTAAAAGTTCCTTCAAAATAAGAGTCCCGATCTTATTACTATCAAAATAAAAGTGCAAAACGAAAACTTTACCATATAGGAAAATATTGACATTCAAATATAATCACTTCTCTAAAAGGTAACTCATTTTAAATATAGTTTATTTATATATAATAATAATATTAATATTAGTAATAAGCTTTATATTTGTAGAGCACCTATTACAACAGTAGCCGAACTGGCTTCACAGCAGTTCAACAGACAGATCAGTATATCATGACAGGATGAAAGCAATGTAGAGGAGTAGCTACATTTCAACATCTATCCACGAAGGTTAATACATGAAGACTTGAGACTCGGACTCGACTACGACTCTCCCTTTGTGACTCGGACTTGACTTGGACTCTTCTTAGGTGACTCGGACTCGAACACAGGTAATGATGACTCGGACTCGACTCGACTCGGACACTCCTTGGGTGACTCGGAGTTGGACTCGACTACGACTCTCCCTTTGTGACTCGGACTCTAACTCGAGAGTGACTCGGACTCGTGAATTGGTGACTTCACTACAACACTGTCAGTCAGAATGTTATGATGTTGAGGAAAGCTGTCATCACAGATTAAACATGTCTGACTGGAGGCTGCAGGTACCTTGGTGAGTTTGGTGAACTTCGATGAGTTGAGAGACACTCTCTCCGAGTATGTCATGTTGTTAAGAAGAAGGACGTCTCCGACTGAAAGGTCTTTGCTCTGCTTGGTGGCCTTGTCCCACATGGTGACGCTGATTTCCTCAGCTTCCTGTTTCAGTTTGAAGCTTTGCTGATTCGTCTCCTTCTCCTTCACCTTCACTTTTTTGACGGGATAGATCTGAATGAAAAGCAGCAGAGTTTAAACAAACTGCCATTGTTTGATAAATAGAATTGGTCCATTAGTTTATCTTTAGTTATCCGTGAATACATAGGTTTATAAGATCTTGAAAAGGCATTAAAAATGTAAAAGACACATTTGTTGAATGCATCACCAACCAGGCTCCAGGCTGCAGTTTGAACTCACCTGGGTGACGGTTCCTTCGACGCTCACGTGTGTCCGGGGACGAGATGATTTGATGTCTTTAATGGAGGTAAGCGGACTCTCGGGACAAAGCAGTCTCTCAGCTTCTCTCTCGAGCTCCTCCGGGACTTTGACAGCTTTTGTTTCTGACACGCTGCTCGATGCGTTGACCTTCACGTATAGTCCATCTCGTGTTAGATTCCTGAAGGTGTAGGAGCTCCCCTCTTGGATTCGTCGATGGAGATCTTTTCCGTACACCATCAGTTTGATGCTGGCCGTCTCGTCGGCGACGCACAGATAAAAATAAAACGTCTTTATCGTGGACGTGAGCAGCTCGGATTTTTTAACAACTTTCCCAACAATGGCTTCCGTCTCAAGAATTCCACTGGATTTCAGATCAAAGATGGATTTCTCCTGCACACGAAGAAAAGCCTCTCCATGAACGTAAATACAATAAATGTCTCAAAGCTGCAAGTGATAAATAAGAAATAAGATTTACCCAAGGAGCTTTTCCATCCTGGGAGTCACGAGTCTTCGGTTTCTAACGGGGCAGGAAGAAATATGTTTACTTTATATCACACAAAAGTTTACGGCCGTGACTCTTTAACCTGTTCAGCCCGAGCCTGTTTTCAGGTCTCAGGCTCGAACATGACTTTCCCAGAACAAATGACCATGTCTTCTAAAAGGGAACATTAATAATCTTGTTTCTCAAAGCAATTATGAACCTGTGAGTTGGATGCAGAAGAGTCAGAATCAATATAGATGTTTCTATTTTAAACTAAATTCAGATTGAACGCAGTAAAAAAATTTAAATTATTATTGCATCCAAATAAAATGTTTTACTTATAGTGAAAACTACCCTTGGATGATGGGAAGGTAGACTAAAAGCTTTAGGAATCCAAACTACAACATATAATAAGTACCCTGTGTCAAGATGGATGCAAAACAAGTGACATGTGACCTTTTTAGAGAGATTTAGCACAAAAAAACCCTTCTGGGGTCATTTGGGTAGATTTTCCTTATCTCTGGCCCCTCTTGCTCGATTTTGCTGATTGGCAATGGAATCGAGGGGAACTCCCACACACTCCTTATTTGGTAATGTGTGTGTGTGAGACTGCCGCATAGCCAAGACCGGAAGCTGCGATAACTCTGGTGGCTACCATTAGCAGCTACCTTTTGCTCTCCGATTTTTACATAAAAATGGAATTATGGATTATAAATAAATAATAAATTAGAGTGAGAGGATCTCCCGTAAAAGCTCCGTAAAGGTACGTGTTGTGATGTCTGAGTTTGCTTCCCCTGTCGCGAGTCCTGATCACTCAGTGATGATACTATACCTAAGTAATCTGTGGAACCTCAGCTTTAATCGGATATCTTGTCTGTGCAGCTACGATGAGTAATAAGGGTACTTTTATCTTGAGTTCTGTGCCAAAGTGCGTTAGCATTTTTCGCTAAGGGGTCATTTAGATGCTTCTTTTGAGACTTGTGTTTTGTTTTGGTAAAAATGGTTTGTGTCGGCAGTTAGCTGAGATTATTCCCATTAATCTGGTATAACACATTAATAGGTTCTTAAATATTAAGATCCCCTGAGACAGTCTCGTGAAAAAAAAGAAAAAAGAACCCGCCGAGGGGGTCCTTGGGGCTTAACAGGTTAACGATGAATGTTGTGAGTTGGGTCACGGCGGTGTGCGACAGGTGCCACGACGTCTCAAGCCTCTTCCTCTCCAACTCTTACCTTGACAGGTCGGCTTCCCTCCAGCTGATCTTTAACGGGAGAAACAGACATCACTCAGGGTCTCGTGATCAATCACTTTCTCGTTAAGAGCCCACCGGCAGCGCCAACAGAACTGAACCTAAGGTTTTAAACAGCGGACGATGCACTTGATGTGATTGGCCCAAATCTACCAACACTTCACCTACCTGCTGCAGGCCTGGTTCCTTCCTCCGGCTCCTTCTTACGTCTCCTCTTCTTCTCTGGAACATTTAAAACATGATTTACTCAGCAGAACATGATTGCTCTACACCCATGTTTATTACGTAGCAGCTCAGAGGGTCCCGTTGTGAACCCGGACATGTTCAGACCCCAAAGTCTTATGTGAGACATGTAGAGTAGGGGCCCCATAATTAGTGCTTATTTATTGAAACTGAAAGTAAGGAAGTTGTTGTACATGAGTTCTGGTCTTAATATGCGCTGCTCAATACGGGCCTAATAAGGCAGGAGTACCACAATAATAGTTATTCTCCCATAATAACACTTAACAGATATGATCTCTTCTTATGAAACAAGACATGAAACTATAATTGTGTCTAAATAACTCAAAATTAGGTATTTATATCTAAGAACATGTTCCCTATTTTAAAGTGAAGTCTTGTTCATAACCAATAAGCTAGTAGTTTGACTCTAATGGACCTGAACAGGTTCCCTATTCTAAAGTTGCCTCCTCTTCACACTTTGTAAATACATGATAGCACACAACAGTCCATGATCAAAGCAGGCACACGTTGAAATATCTGTTTTGTTAATGAACCACTGAAGAGAGGTTCAGACACATACCAACACATGTCACGTTTCTCACACATAATGCAGCCTGTACGTTTGAATAAAAACAGAGTTGATGTATTTGTGATCATACTGTGTGACCTGCTTGTATGTTCTTACACAATAGGTGTACTGTTCTCTCTGTGTTGTCCTGTCTCAGTGTGAACGTAGATTAAACAGCCAGCCAAACTCTTTTGAGAGCCAGGGAATGAGCAGCCATGCGCCTTTATTGACTTATTTGCAGTCCACTGACATTCAAACGCAGTGAAACTATAACAAAAAGAAGTTACAAGGCACGTAATGATCTCATACATGCAAGTGTAACATACACATATGAACACATAGGACCACTAAGTGTAAACAAGGTACATATAGCTAATGCTAGCTGTTCAATAAGCATGCATACAGGCTAGTATGGCTAACGCTACCGTGTATGCTAACGCTACCGTGTATGCTAACGCTAGCGCGAATGCTAACGCGAATGCTAAGGCATTTTCTCATTGTGTTTAAACCGTTTAAACCGTTTAAACATCTCCAAATGTCATCACATAAACACAAGACATGTTACTAATCCTTACAGTGTAAGTCATTGCTTTTGGACGGAATTTACCCTTTTACTTTTAATTTGTAGCAGTCTACTCCTAGATGTCTACTGCCATGCTATTCAGTTCACTTTCTCCTACGTCCTGCACCCGGTTTCCTGACTAACCTTCAGTACACATATATAAATATATAAATGTGCACATTTGAAACATACAGGTCAATATCACCTTGCTATTGGTAGCTGAGCTGTCAATACCCCAACACATATTCTTAGATATAAATACCTAATTTTATAGGTTTATAGTTTCATGTCTTGTTAATAAGTGTTATTATGGTAGAATTACTATTCTTGTGGTACTGCTGCGTTATTAGGCCCATATTGAGCAGAGCATATTAAGACCAGAACTCATGTGCAACAACTTCCTTACTTGCAATAAATCAGCACTAATTAGAGGGTTATTGAGGAAAAACTCTCAACTAATGGCTTCGTACTTGTAGAATCTGGTCATGTAGAATAAGGCATTAATAAGTGTTTTGTGATGACTAATAAAGAGCCAATATACTGCTAATATGCATGTTAATTAACAACTAGTTGATGGTTAATTTGTGTACCTTAATATAAAGTGTTAACAAATTCTCTTAAGCAACTACTATGAGCTGCTCCGACCCTCGGTCCTGACGGACTCCAAAGGTCCGACATTATACAATCCAACAAATAAATAAACACAAGGATAATTGTGTCTTATTGTTGAGTAAATAACAGTGTGTGTGGTTTAGAAAATAATACAAAATTAGAAGAAAAAAACGATGAAACAATACAGATTTCAGTTTTCTGAGCCCCTACTCTCCCCCTAACTGACGGCAACAAAAGTCCTACATTATTCAATTAAAATAAAGAAGTAAAAACAATAAGTGTGGCTTGATATTGAGTTAGACAGAGGTTGATAAACGCTGAGAGGATGGATCTGCGGAGAGCATTTAGCCGCGATCCCAACTCCTCTATTACCAGCGTTCAGGGAGCTCAATGCAAGTCAACGGGACGCCCTGATAACTCGACGCTAAAGGGCCTTGCGTTGGAAAGTGACGACAGGGACCCTGACATAACGTCAACATAGGCTGAGTTGGGAGTGAGGACGTGTTGACCAGGGGACTTTACGTCCTCTTGACACCGTCGGTTATTTACTAAAAAACTCCTAAATATACTTGTTGTTGTGCTTCTGCCTTTCTGTGTATTCTCTTCTGTAAACTCCCTCAACGGGCCGCTCGCTCTCTTTTCTTGATCGCCCTCTGGCATACGGGAGAACACTTCACTGTCCCACTTTATTGTATGCTTTCTGCCATGTCTCTACCACTTTAATTTGATTATCTGCGGGAATAAGAGGGAAACAGGAGGACACTTTATAAACGTAACATGTTACACGTATTAGTAATTTGTATGTATGTTAACGTACTGGTGTTGTCAACTGAAGAAGCCTGAACCGGGTGTGGCAAGAATATGTTCTTCAGCTCAGGGTAAGTCTCCTGGATGTCCTCATCAGTTTGCAGGAGCTTCAGGAAGGCTTGGCAGGTCTCCTCTCCTTTGTTCATGATCTTATCCACCAACTCCACAACGTGGCCCTCTGCATCTAGTTTGTTGATGCTTTTCAGATTGTTGTACTCACGTCGAGTTATCAACTTGTTCTGCTCAGCTTTGTTGAGGATTAAACTGTAGTCTGCGACCAAAGTTTCCAGAATGGATGTCTTACGTCTCAAAATGGCGTAGGCTGCCATGCTGAATCTGACCGGGAGAAAAACAACACGCATAGTAAATATATTAGTCTTTTTTTTTTCATCATAATCTGGCACCAAAAATAAAATGTATCATTTTTGTATTTACTCACGAGTTAAAAGCAACAATAAAAGCAGCAACACTAGGGGTCGACCGATTATCGGGGCCGATATTCCGCATTTGACCGATTATCGGTATCGGCCTTTTTTAAATAAAATTGCCGATAACACTTTGGCTCTGATGCGGCCGTTTCTCTGGCTGCAGTCACCACGCTCTGTACACGAGCAATGTCCCGCCCACAGCGCTATCTGATAGGCTATTACTGAAGTGTCAATCAACACTGAAGATTTTCCGGGCGGGATCCAGCCAGAGAGGCGGGACCTTCTCAGATTACAGGCAGGTGCGAAGAACGCAGACACAGACAGAGGCGAGCAGCAGCGCTGAGCGGCAGAGCCATACATGTGTTTCCAAGGTAAATCAGTTGAAAGCCGAAGTTCAATAAACATCCCAATCCCCTATGCTGAAGCTGCAGAAACAGCACGATCTATTGATCCAGTTCTATCAGCTTCCCAGTTACACAGGGACGCGGGAAGTCAGTCAGCGTGCAGCGTCTCGCAGCGGAACTGTGGTGCGGAGGGGGGGGGGGGGCTGCGAGTGGAGCCTCGCAGTTTTTCAGGTTGATATGTGAAGCTCATCAGCTAGCCAACATGTATTTAGCAAATGTTTAGCAAAATATTAGAAGTGAGGCTCCTAGACTAACGTTCTACTGTAATAGCCTCACTTTTAATAGTTTGCAAAACATTAGCTAGCACTAGTGTTTTGCAGTTGCTAGCAGTTTATTGGGATGTTATGCTAGACAGGCAGGCATTGGTTTGATATAATAAATTAAGCATTATTGTTAGTTGAGCGTGTCAGCCTGCTGCCCCACTTCTTGTCTCTCTCTCTAACTCACTGCAGACGGCTGCACTAAAGAAAGGGCTCAGAGAGGAAACCAGTTGTAAGATGTTTAATGATATATGCTTAAATGCATTTCAAAGAAGTTGTGTTGGAGTTTGTGTTTTTCTACATTTTGACACCAAGATTTTCTGATTTTACTGCAAATGTATATCGGTTCCAAATATCGGTTATCGGTCTCCTTGATTACTAATAATCGGTATCGGTATCGGCCTTGAAAAAGCCATATCGGTCGATGCCTAAGCAACACCCTTCAAAATGAATCGATATCGCTTTAAAATGTAGTTTAACTATCTAGATTGAATCCATGCTAACCTGCTGTCAGCTAACTTTTAGAACTACTTAATAATAATAATACATTGTATTTATAAAGCACCTTTCATGGCTGAAAGCAATCCAAGTGCTACAGGAGGTCGAAGAAACAAGTAAAAGAAACAAAAGTTCGATCAAAGGCTTTTTTTAAAAGAAAGGTTTTGAGGGCTTTCTTAAAGGCTTCAGTGGTCTGTGGAGTACTCAGGTGGTCTGGGAGTCCTCAGGTGGTCTGGGAGTCCGGGAGTCCTCAGGTGGTCTGGGAGTCCTCAGGTGGTCTGGGAGTCCGGGAGTCCTCAGGTGGTCTGGGAGTCCTCAGGTGGTCTGGGAGTCCTCAGGTGGTCTGGGAGTCCTCAGGTGGTCTGTGGAGTCCTCAGGTGGTCTGGGAGTCCGGGAGTCCTCAGGTGGTCTGGGAGTCCTCAGGTGGTCTGGGAGTCCTCAGGTGGTCTGTGGAGTCCTCGGGTGGTCTGTGGAGTCCTCGGGTGGTCTGGGAGTCCTCAGGTGGTCTGGGAGTCCTCAGGTGGTCTGTGGAGTCCTCGGGTGGTCTGGGAGTCCTCAGGTGGTCTGGGAGTCCTCAGGTGGTCTGGGAGTCCTCAAGTGGTCTGGGAGTCCTTAAGTGGTCTGTGGAGTCCTCAGGTGGTCTGGGAGTCCTCAGGTGGTCTGTGGAGTCCTCAGGTGGTCTGGGAGTCCTCAGGTGGTCTGTGGAGTCCTCAGGTGGTCTGGGAGTCCTCAGGTGGTCTGGGAGTCCTCAGGTGGTCTGGGAGTCCTCAGGTGGTCTGGGAGTCCTCAGGTGGTCTGGGAGTCCTCAAGTGGTCTGGGAGTCCTTAAGTGGTCTGTGGAGTCCTCAGGTGGTCTGGGAGTCCTCAGGTGGTCTGTGGAGTCCTCAGGTGGTCTGGGAGTCCTCAGGTGGTCTGTGGAGTCCTCAGGTGGTCTGGGAGTCCTCAGGTGGTCTGGGAGTCCTCAGGTGGTCTGTGGAGTCCTCAGGTGGTCTGTGGAGTCCTCAGGTGGTCTGGGAGTCCTCAGGTGGTCTTGGAGTCCTCAGGTGGTCTGTGGAGTCCTCAGGTGGTCTGGGAGTCCTCAGGTGGTCTGGGAGTCCTCAGGTGGTCTGTGGAGTCCTCAGGTGGTCTGTGGAGTCCTCAGGTGGTCTGGGAGTCCTCAGGTGGTCTGGGAGTCCTCAGGTGGTCTGGGAGTCCTCCGGTGGTCTGTGGAGTCCTCAGGTGGTCTGTGGAGTCCTCAGGTGGTCTGGGAGTCCTCAGGTGGTCTTGGAGTCCTCAGGTGGTCTGGGAGTCCTCAGGTGGTCTGGGAGTCCTCAGGTGGTCTGGGAGTCCTCAGGTGGTCTGTGGAGTCCTTAAGTGGTCTGTGGAGTCCTCGGGTGGTCTGGGAGTCCTCAGGTGGTCTTGGAGTCCTCAGGTGGTCTGGGAGTCCTCAGGTGGTCTGGGAGTCCTCAGGTGGTCTGGGAGTCCTTAAGTGGTCTGTGGAGTCCTCGGGTGGTCTGGGAGTCCTCAGGTGGTCTGGGAGTCCTCGGGTGGTCTGGGAGTCCTCAGGTGGTCTGGGAGTCCTCAGGTGGTCTGGGAGTCCTCAGGTGGTCTGGGAGTACTCAGGTGGTCTGGGAGTGCTCAGGTGGTCTGGGAGTCCTCAGGTGGTCTGGGAGGGAATTCCACAGGTGAGGAGCAGCTGCACAGAGAGCCCGATCCCCCATTGTGCGGAGTTTGGTCCTGGGGGGGCGAAGCAGATGGGTCGTTGTGGAGCGGAGGTTGCGTTTGGAGGTCTGTGATGTGGGTAGTTATTTGAGGTATGATGATGGAGCGTTCCCGTGGACGCCCTGATGGGCGAGCAGTGCGATCTTGTATTCGACCCTGAATGAGACCGGAAGCCAGTGGAGGGAATGAAGGACCGGGGTGATGTGGTGGTACGTTCTCACCCTCATCTTAGCGGCCCTGTTCTGAACCTATTGGAGCTTCTGAAGGCTTCTGCCAGGAGTCCCGCTGAGGAGAGCGTTGCAGTAGTCGAGCCTTGAGGAAACGAAGGCATGGACCAGCTGTTCAGCCTCTGACGGGGAGAGTGTGGGACGGAGTTTGGCATTGTTCCTGAGGTGGTAGAAGGAGGTGTTTGATGTGGGTGTCAAAGGTCAGATGTCGGTCCAATCTTACACCCAGGTTGGTAACTGCTGCGGAGAGCGGTATGTTCTGGCCAGAACAGGTGATGTGGGTTATGGGGGATGGCTGGACCTGGTTTGGGGTGCCAACTAAAATAGCCTCTGTTGTGGAGCTATTGAGCTGCAGGAAGTGTTGCTGCGTCCAAGCCTTTATCTCCTCAATGCAGGCGTTAAGGGATGTTGATGGGAACGGTGATGATGATGGTGACAGTGAGGAAGCATGTGGGATAGGGTCTGTCTTTATATATAGCTGCGTGAGGACTCCGGAGGCCGGGCAGGACCCGGTGTCGGCCGGACAGGAACCAGAGCCGGTGGGACAGACTTTGGCAGGATCCCCCACGGAAGAGGACCAGGAGTTGGCCGGACCCCCGGCGAGACAGGTGACGGCGGGACCCCCAACGGGACAGGACATGGAGCTGGCAGGACCCCTAGCAGAACCTCCAACGGCACAGGACACAGGGTTGGCAGGACCCCCGGCAGAACCTCCAACGGCACTTGAGTGGAGACTGGAGGGGGGACTTGAGGGCAGTGGTGTAGTCTACGTGATGCGCTGGTATACGCCGCATACCCACTAGAAAATGCCAGTGATTTCCGTATACCCTTTTAAAAATGAGCGATGATACGTAACAACATCATTTTGTGACCGCGCTTTCACGCTTTCGCCCCTTCTGTGTTAATACTTTTGGACGTCTGGGGCTTCCGTCGCCTGTGGCCTGTTGCTAAGCAACAGCAACACACTTTGTTCGGCTCTGACAAACCCCACGTTTCTCTAACGTTATCAGAATTTGATCCGTCCACCATTCAAGTTCGCGGAGCGCTAAACAGGAAGCAAACATGAAACGAAAACAGACGACAATATTTACATGTGTTCAGAAGCCCTATTCCCACTACAGAAGAAGAGCCGGGTCAGACGGCGGTCTAAAGGGGACAGAGAACGAGCCCGGCGGTTATCATTAACGTAGCTGTAGCTAACTAGCTAGCTAACTTGATCAACGTCAGTGGTGGATCAATGTGTGTGTGTGTGTGTGTGTGTGTGTGTGTGCAGTCATAAACAGAAGTATTATCTCCTTGTGTCGGACCCAGAGAGCTCCTGGCCAGCCTCGTGGACTGAAAGTCAGGCGATGGCCTTTAAGAACAGGCGTCCTTGGTTAGAGTGGAGGGGCAGAAAGTGGGGTAAATGTCAGCACACATGCAAAGGAGGAAAGCTGATCTCAACAACAGACATTCAGAAAGTCAATGACTATGTGAGTTCATTCATGGTCATGTTAAAAGTGCATTTAAACATTTGCACATTACTATACGTTAGTTACCAGTAGTTGTCATATCATTAGCTATTGAAAAAGTGGAACATTGTTCTCCTTTTATCTGCTTGTCATGCATGTGTTAGCCATGATGTAAATATTGTAAGCAGTTTATTAAATACTTCTGAGTAAATCTTGGCTCTTTTCTGCAGATGGTAAAAACGTGTATTATGCTAATTAGTCATGGTTTTGTTTATTTCCAGGTTGTGCTCTTTGCAGCGCTACACAATCAGTCCTCACAGAACGACGAGTGTCTGTGTCTGAGGCGTGGGTGCACGTTAAGACCCAGTCCTCAGATTCAAGCAGATCAGCATCTCTGGCCTCTTTGAGAAACAAGATTAGACGACACGAGACGTCCAGAGGCAGAGATGGGGACTCGAGTCGCACTTAAGTCGCACACACAGAGACTTCAGACTCGACTTGGACTCGTGTGTTGGGACTCGTGAACAGTCACTAGAGGCTTCTCAATACTCACATTTCCCCTCCTCGACTCCTCGACTCCTCGGTCCTCCGGTAGTGACCCGGAAATGAATTTCAGCGCGCCATTTTGAAGGACGTCTCATTTCTCTAAATGCACACCGAGGACCGAGGATCGAGCGTCGAGGAGGCTCTCTGGAGGAGCTATAACCGAGGAGAGAGGAGAGAGGAGAGAGGAGAGAGGAGAGAGGAGAGGAGGCTCTCTGGAGGAGCTATAACCGAGGATACACTGATGTTTCCTCCACGGCTCCTCCGCGGATGCATTTCCGGGAACGGTGGAGGCGTGACGCACGGCCGGACTTATCTCAGCCAATCACAGCTCTGCTACGGCTGTAGCCTGATTGCTTTAGGAGCTGTAGGTGTGTGTGGTACAGTGTGTAGGTGTGTGTGGTACAGTGTGTAGGTGTGTGTGTTGTACAGTGTGTAGGTGTGTGTGGTACAGTGTGTAGGTGTGTGTGGTACAGTGTGTAGGTGTGTGTGGTACAGTGTGTAGGTGTGTGTTGTACAGTGTGTAGGTGTGTGTTGTACAGTGTGTAGGTGCGTGTGGTACAGTGTGTAGGTGTGTGTTGTACAGTGTGTAGGTGTGTGTGGTACAGTGTGTAGGTGTGTGTGGTACAGTGTGTAGGTGTGTGTGGTACAGTGTGTAGGTGTGTGTTGTACAGTGTGTAGGTGTGTGTTGTACAGTGTGTAGGTGGTGTGGTACAGTGTGTAGGTGTGTGTTGTACAGTGTGTAGGTGTGTGTGGTACAGTGTGTAGGTGTGTGTGGTACAGTGTGTAGGTGTGTGTGGTACAGTGTGTAGGTGTGTGTTGTACAGTGTGTAGGTGGTGTGTTGTACAGTGTGTAGGTGTGTGTGTGTACAGTGTGTAGGTGTGTGTGGTACAGTGTGTAGGTGTGTGTTGTACAGTGTGTAGGTGTGTGTGGTACAGTGTGTAGGTGTGTGTTGGTACAGTGTGTAGGTGTGTGTGGTACAGTGTGTAGGTGTGTGTGGTACAGTATGTAGGTGTGTGTGGTACAGTGTGTAGGTGTGTGTGGTACAGTGTGTAGGTGTGTGTGGTACAGTGTGTAGGTGTGTGTGGTACAGTGTGTAGGTGTGTGTGGTACAGTGTGTAGGTGTGTGTGGTACAGTGTGTAGGTGTGTGTGGTACAGTGTGTAGGTGTGTGTGGTACAGTGTGTAGGTGTGTGTGGTACAGTATTGTAGGTGTGTGTGGTACAGTGTTGTAGGTGTGTGTTGTACAGTGTGTAGGTGTGTGTGGTACAGTGTGTAGGTGTGTGTTGTACAGTGTGTAGGTGTGTGTTGTACAGTGTGTAGGTGTGTGTGGTACAGTGTGTAGGTGTGTGTGGTACAGTGTGTAGGTGTGTGTGGTACAGTGTGTAGGTGTGTGTGGTACAGTGTGTAGGTGTGTGTTGTACAGTGTGTAGGTGTGTGTGTTGTACAGTGTGTAGGTGTGTGTGGTACAGTGTGTAGGTGTGTGTTGTACAGTGTGTAGGTGTGTGTGGTACAGTGTGTAGGTGTGTGTGTGTACAGTGTGTAGGTGTGTGTGGTACAGTGTGTAGGTGTGTGTGGTACAGTGTGTAGGTGTGTGTTGGTACAGTGTGTAGGTGTGTGTGGTACAGTGTGTAGGTGTGTGTGGTACAGTGTGTAGGTGTGTGTTGGTACAGTGTGTAGGTGTGTGTTGTACAGTGTGTAGGTGTGTGTTGTACAGTGTGTAGGTGTGTGTGGACCTGTGGTTACAGTGTGTCGGTGTGTGTTGTACAGTGTGTAGGTGTGGTGTGTACAGTGTTGTTGTAGGTGTGGTGTTGGTACAGTTGTTGTAGGTGTGTGTGTTGTTCAAGTGTGTTTAGGATGGGTGTTGTACAGTGTGTAGGTGGTGTGTTTGGTACAGTGTGTTGTAGGTGTGTGTGGTACAGTGTGTAGGTGGTTGTGTTTTGTACAGTGTGAGGTGTGTGTGGTACAGTGTAGGTGTGTGTTGACATTTTTGTACAGTGTGTCAGTGTGTGGTGGTACCGTGTGTAGGTGTGTGTTGTACAGTTGTGAGGTGTGTTGTGTGTACAGTGTGTCGGGGTTGGTGGTACAGTGTGTGTAGGTGTGTGGTGTACAGTGTGTAGGTGTGTGTTGTACTAGTGTGTAGGTGTGTGTGTACAGTGTGTAGGTGTGTGTACGTGTTGTGTGTGTAGGGTGTGTGTACAGTGGTAGGTGTGGTTGTACAGTGCGCAGATGCGGCGGACAGACGGGTCTCAGTTGGTTTGATGTCCTTACTTTTAATACTTGCAAATACAACTTTTGGCCCGTAATTTCAATTCCCCATTTCAGCGACCAGAGAGAGGGGGGGGGTATATCCAGTCTCTGATTGTGTTACGTTATTATGAGAGTGCTCTCATGCTTTAAATTGCATATATTTATATAAATATATTTGTGTGTGTCTGTGTGTCCGCATCTGTAGCCTGGTATTGTCTCATTATACCGCACTCTCAATGAATTCAAAGTAAATATGTGGGGGAACAATGTTCAGCTGATCTAACAGAGATTATAAAATATGACAAAACACTCCAGCTGATGCAGCTGTTGCCACGTCATAATGAACGGACGTCGCTTTAAAATGACCGCTCAGAGGAGAGGAGTTCTCATTTCTTTAAACGTCTGCTGCTTCCCCTCCTCTCTCCTCGGTTCCCCTCCTCTCTCCTCGCTTCCCCTCCTCTCTCCTCGGTTCCCCTCCTCGGTCCTCCGCTCGCATCTCCTGTGGGCGGGACTAAGTATCGAGGAGGGGAGTCGAGGAGGGGAGTCGAGGAGGGGAAATTTGAGTATTGAGAAGCCTCTATTGTGTTTTCTATTTAGGCGTATTGAAGGTGGGGTAGGTACATCTGAGAGAAACCGGCTCGAGATCGCTAGAATTTGAAAATACACAACCGGAGATCATCTGCTAGAGGCTGCTACTTCCTTATAGAGCCCGCCTCCTCCAACACACACGAACGCGCACTTGACCAATGAGGGCAGAGATCAGTGTGTGCCCAGATGGAAGGCTGACAGGCAGGCAGGCCATCCAGTTACTTTAGCCGGGCTCATTACGCAGACGTGCGCGCCTCTGTTACTACCTCGTAGTAACACCATGGCGACCGGCGGCCAGTGATGTACCTGAACGCGTTCAATGAACGATCGTTCATGAACGCGTTCATATTTTGGGCGAACGTGAACTGAACGTACTGTATTTCCGCTAGATGAACGTAATTGAGAACGCGTTCATTCTCAGCGCTGTATAACGGCGTTCAAAAGTGCGTTCATTCTCAGCACTGTATTATACGGCGTTCAAAAGTGTGCCAGATTTCATATGCCTTTCAGCCGAAAACCCAGTTAAAACACACCGTAAACAGGCTTCAAAATAATGCGGAAAACCACCCAATTTGGCAACAGCAAGCTGCCTGTGACGCGTACGCGCCTGTCACCCCTGGCTGTCGCACTAAAATATAAATATACTAAATATATCAGACTCCTCACAACAAACAATGTGGAACCGCGGAACCGGCGAGCATTGAATGAATGAATGAATTAGTATGGACGAAGCCAAGAGCAGCTGCAGCAGCACTCGCTCAGAGTGAGAGTCTACGGCAGGGGTGGGGAACCTCCGGCCTCCGTATACGGCCCGCGAGACAATTTGGTACGGCCCTCGAGGTAATTTATAAACACACGCAAAAAATGAAAGAAATCTAGACCGCAAACAAATTAAACAAGCGAGTGCCTGTTTTTCCTGGCCAAGATCAGGGTCCTTGAACACAACACGAGCCTAACGTGTCATCACGTGGTATATGTCTCGACTGACAGGGGTGCAGTTCTGACGGAGAGCACCAGAACGCCACTCCAGCACTTCAGAAATTGCAGAAAGTCCATACACATGCCGCAGTTTCTGCGTGTCTGTGTCTTTAGTTGAAAGCCCAGTGGCGATCTGCTCATCTGTCATACAGTCAATAACTTTGTTGTTATCATTAGCATCTGGTTAGCTAGCTATGCTAACGAATATAAGAAGCTTTGTCTACAACCAGTGAGGTAAAGGCACATCTTTATATGATCATTATAGTTATAAAAAAAATAAGAGAATAAAGTAAACAGGTATAAAATACTATAGTTATTAATAAAGAAGAATACAGTTTGAAAGGGGAGTGATTTGTCAAATATCCATAAATTAAAAGTAAATCTGTTTACAGTTCTGTTTCATCTGGGTGTTGAGAGATGTATCCATCGATCTCCTAATGTTGCTCTCAAAGTGCACCAGATTGATGCTTTTAACTTCAACATTTAAAAAAAATCTAAACTAAATACATTTGCACACATCTTGTGTCCAGATCTTTCTGTTTTGGTGGTCACGCCACACCCTGCACGTGCATGCATACGCGAGTCATGGTGAGATATCTGGATTAAGAGGTTGCTTTTTCTTTGCACAGAATGAAATGAATGGGCTGTGATTTTAGTTTTTTTAAGCAGAGGTCAATAACTTGTACGGCCCTCTGAGGATATTGTAAAAATTGAAATGGCCCATTAACATCGTACAGGAGACAAATAATAGCTCGCAGCAACGTATTGAAAAAATAACTATGAACTATAAATTAGTTCATTTTTGAAACCATGAACTTTAGTTCAACATTTTGAATTATGAACTATGAACTGAACTAGTTCATTTTAAAATATGTGAACTGTGAACTGAACTAGTTCATGTAGAAAGTGAACTTTCCCAACACTGCCGGCGGCACACCTGCGGCTGTACCGCTTGTAATTAGGTTCAACTACAACAACTTCGAACAAAACGCCGGCGGCGCCAACAAAAGGAGCGCACACTGCAAAGTCTGCAATATCAAAATCAAGGATGCTGGCGCAACAACGTCGGATTTCATCAGGCACTTGAAAAGTCACCCGGAGAGGTCAGTCACATTAACGCACGGACGGTTAGCAAACATGTTTAGCTCAGCATCAGCTATGCTAACTTAGCTTGCTACTAGCTTTGTCTTTGTGATGCTAACTTAGCTTGCTACTAGCTTTGTCTTTGTGATGCTAACTTAGCTTGCTGCTAGCTTTGTCTTTGTGATGCTAACTTAGCTTGCTGCTAGCTTTGTCTTTGTGATGCTAACTTAGCTTGCTGCTAGCTTTGTCTTTGTGATGCTAACTTAGCTTGCTGCTAGCTTTGTCTTTGTGATGCTAACTTAGCTTGCTGCTAGCTTTGTCTTTGTGATGCTAACTTAGCTTGCTGCTAGCTTTGTCTTTGTGATGCTAACTTAGCTTGCTGCTAGCTCTGTAACTGAATATTTGAAAAGATGAGTGAATGTTTGTCACACTTGTTTGAGTTGAGTGGCGTTGACATCCAACTCTTGACATGACATAAAAAAGGTCGGTAACGTTAATCATTACGTTCCGCTGCCACCATCTACTGGTTAACGTTAAACGTAGAGAAATACATAGTTACATACATAAATACATCTGTGGGTTTATAGGCAGGTTACAGGTTTATTGTTGACCACGTAGCGTTAATGTTACAGGTTTATCAGGTTACCATGACACTGGCTTTGAGTGAGAGGATAGAGGAATATGTTTATTAATAGTAGACTTAAAATATGTCATTAGAGACCCAGTGTAATTAAACAATACGGTTGCAGAGGTGCAGTATATAGCTGTGCAGTATTCTTAACAGACTGGATAGCAGCAGACGATAGAAGGCTGATTACAACCAGAAGAGACATGAGACTTTTATTTTTTTAGAGACTTGAGACTTGACTTGGACTCGTGACCAAAGACTTGAGACTTGATCAAGTCTCACCCCACAAAGACTTGAGACTTGATCAAGTCTCACCCCACAAAGACTTGAGACTTGATCAAGTCTCACCCCACAAAGACTTGAGACTTGATCAAGTCTCACCCCACAAAGACTTGAGACTTGATCAAGTCTCACCCCACAAAGACTTGAGACTTGATCAAGTCTCACCCCACAAAGACTTGAGACTTGATCAAGTCTCACCCCACAAAGACTTGAGACTTGATCAAGTCTCACCCCACAAAGACTTGAGACTTGGACTTGCAAAAAAAGACTTGTGAACATCTCTGTCCAGAGCGCACAACACAGCCCAGGAGCTCACGGAGGAGGGTGGACAGGGTGTAGGTGGACATGTGGTGAGAGCTGTGTCAGAGACGGTGTTCGCAGAGACAGATTCTGTATTCAGAACAGCATCCTATCTTGCGAAGATGAACCGACCTTTTACTGACCACGATAGTCTCATTGCGCTTCAGGAAACAAATGGTGCCAACATGGGCACTAGTCTGCCCTCAAGGCACAGTTCCACACACATTGCAGTGTCCCCTCAGTATTATGACGTCTTCTAGCAAGTTGTCTGTTCTCATTGACGAGGCTACATCTATCGGCCACACATCTGCAGTGATGGTCAACTTGAACGCCTCAGTGGATGGAGCTACTCCTGCATGTTTGTTCCTGGAGCTGGTTGAGCTGAGAGCCAAAGGGCAGAGGATGTAGAAGGAGCTCTGCTGTTTGGACACGGCAGGCTTCACTGGAGAGTGGCTTCAAAAGAACTGGGTCTCTTGTTTCTGACGGAGCCAGTGTCGCGTTAGGCCAGAACTCTGGTGAGGCAACCAGGCTGACGGCAAGGCACCCTAACCTCTCCACATGGCACTGCATGCACCACCGTGTGGAACGGGCTGTATCTGATGCTGTGGACGAGCTTCAGGCAGTCAGCCACTTCAAAGTGTTCCTCGAGAAGATCCACAATCTCTACAGTCAGTCCGATAAACATCCACGAGAGCTTCTGGAGCAGCACGAGAAGTGGGCTCGCAAGTCCTGAACATTGGCAGTTTTAAGTACGCGATGGGTGGCCAGCAGTTTCCGTTCTGTAGAGGCTGTGTGGACATCCTACGAAGCACTCATAGCGACCAAACAAGAGGCAGCAAAGAGAGACGAACGTATCGAGGTCTGGCACGTCGAATGCAAAGCAAGGAATTCCCGTGTGACCTCGGACTCATGTTTGATGCACTGTCTGAACTTGCAAACCTGTCTCAGCAACTCCAGGCCCATTCTGTCACACTCTTGAGAGAGCAGACCATCTTCTGAAGCGCACCATCAGAGTGCTGGCATCCTTCAAAGATACCCAAGGAGAGAAATCAGAGGAGGCACTGACTGCTTTGGGACATTTAGGATCTGTTCCCTTGGAGTCAAACGCAAAGCTCACACCAATCAATGCAAAACAATTCCTACAAGATCAACAGCTTGGAGAAGCGCCTCTCCTTTGAGGGTGAATGCTTCATGCTCTCAGTGTTCTGGACGCAGGCAACGTGCCATCAACCCCTGCATGCGGCATCATGCTGAGGCACACGTGAAGCGACTCTGCAGGCGGCTCAATCCTGGTGAAGAGCAAGCAGTTCGTGGTCTGAGAGATTCCTTGAGCACCCAGACAGCGAGCCTGAACGCTTAAAGCCACTCGTACGATGCATGCAGACCGTCCCTTGCAGCGCTGCTGAGTGAGAGAGGGGCTTCAGTCTCATGAACAATATATGCACAGACGAGAGATCGACGCTGATGTTGTCAAATGTAAGTACTTTGATGATGATCAGCATCAAAGGCCCCTGTAACACTTTGAGCCAAGGAAGGAAGTCACAACATGGCTGAGAAGCCATCGCTCTGCCACGCAAGCAAGGAGGCAATGCACACCTCAGAGGCCTGAGTACAAACACGTCTGGAAAGCTCTGTAGACTACCAGACTATGTCTAGAAGTGTTCCATCCTTTGTTCGGGGCTTGTGGACGAACCCAGCGAACCCAGCGAACCCAGTGAACCCAGTGTGGACATGTTGAGGTGAAGCTACTTTGTCTCGTAGCACTTCAAGGATGTTTGCTTGTTCATTTAAGCTGATACAGAACATAGTTTGACCATGATGTATGGAAGATAATAGGGCTGAACAAGTTTGAATAAATATCTAATGCATTGAAAAATATGTTTAAAATGATTATTGTGTGATATTTGTGCAGATCTATGCGAAACACAGATGTTTTCTAAGTGCAGAATATGATGTGTGGGCCGTCTGTAGCATGGCCGTATTTATTGTATATTACTTGAAAATTGCAGTCGGCCAAATGTCGATTCATTGTTCAACCCTAGAAGAGAAGTGGGCTTTTTCCATCATTGTTCATTCTTTTATTTTTGTATTGCTAATGTCACTGGCAGTTACAAGTCACATACAAATGCTTATAATACATGTTGATAACACATAACAGTCTCAAGACTAGTTATGCATTAGTGAGTGTGTTCATGAGGTGTCGCTCCGCGATGCGTCGCTCTAGGATGCATGAATACAATTATTACAGTATACCCACTACAAAAAAGTAGACTACACCACTGCTTGAGATGGAACTGGAGAGGGAACTGGAGAGGAGACTTGAGAGGGGACTCGAGAGGGGACTCGAGAGGGAGCTCGAGAGGGGACTCGAGAGGTGACTCTCGAGGTGACTTGAGAGGGGACTTGAGAGGGGACTTGAAAGGAAACTGGAGAGGGAGCTCGAGAGGGGACTTGAGAGGTGACTTGAGAGGGGACTTGAAAGGAAACTGGAGAGGGGGCTCGAGAGGGGACTCGAGAGGGAACTCGAGAGGAGACTTGAGAGGTGACTTGAGAGGGGACTTGAGAGGAAACTGGTGAGGGGACTCTCGAGGTGACTTGAGAGGATCTGCTCAAGTGAACCTGTTACTCAGGTCTCAGTGGGTCACTCAACCCTGCATTACAATAGGCAGGGCCTTTCAGCTGTCGCCCATCAGCTGTAGAGAGGTAACTAATCAGAGGGGCGTGGCCCCACAGCTGTGAGAACTCAGCAATCAGGCGTCCCTTTAGGCAGCTCTTTCCTGGAGCGTCAGACAGCCGAAGACTGACAAAGACATTGGAGTCCTGCGGGAGTCAAAGACTGACAAAGACATTGGAGTCCTGCGGGAGTCAAAGACTGACAAAGACATTGGAGTCCTGCGGGAGTCACGAGGGTGGCAAAGACATTGGAGTCCTGCGGGAGTCAAAGACCGACAAAGACATTGGAGTCCTGCGGGAGTCACGAGGGTGGCAAAGACATTGGAGTCCTGCGGGAGTCAAAGACCGACAAAGACATTGGAGTCCTGCGGGAGTCACGAGGGTGGCAAAGACATTGGAATCCTGCGGGAATCAAAGACTGGCAAAGACATTGGAGTCCTGCGGGAGTCACGAGGGTGGCAAAGACATTGGAGTCCTGCGGGAATCAAAGACTGGCAAAGACATTGGAGTCCTGCGGGAATCAAAGACTGGCAAAGACATTGGAGTCCTGCGGGAATCAAAGACTGGCAAAGACATTGGAGTCCTGCGGGAGTCACGAGGGTGGCAAAGACATTGGAGTCCTGCGGGAGTCACGAGGGAGGCAAAGACATTGGAGTCCTGCGGGAGTCAAAGACTGACAAAGACATTGGAGTCCTGCGGGAGTCAAAGACTGACAAAGACATTGGAGTCCTGCGGGAGTCAAAGACTGACAAAGACATTGGAGTCCTGCGGGAGTCACGAGGGTGGCAAAGACATTGGAGTCCTGCGGGAGTCAAAGACCGACAAAGACATTGGAGTCCTGCGGGAGTCACGAGGGTGGCAAAGACATTGGAGTCCTGCGGGAATCAAAGACTGGCAAAGACATTGGAGTCCTGCGGGAATCAAAGACTGGCAAAGACATTGGAGTCCTGCGGGAATCAAAGACTGGCAAAGACATTGGAGTCCTGCGGGAGTCACGAGGGGTGGCAAAGACATTGGAGTCCTGCGGGAGTCACGAGGGAGGCAAAGACATTGGAGTCCTGCGGGAGTCAAAGACTGACAAAGACATTGGAGTCCTGCGGGAGTCAAAGACTGACAAAGACATTGGAGTCCTGCGGGAGTCAAAGACTGACAAAGACATTGGAGTCCTGCGGGAGTCACGAGGGTGGCAAAGACATTTCATTTCATTTCAATTTCAAACCTTTATTTATTCAGATTGGTCCCATTGAGATCATAGATCTCTTTTTCACAGAGACCTGCAGCATATAGGTTCCACATGAAACATAAAACAATAAAGGACATTATACATTATATTTACAGGATACATAGTTATAGACATTTACAAGTGCCCATTGTATCAGCAAGCATTTCATTTAGCCTAGCTTTAAAAACATGCAGAGGAATGAGATTGCTCAGTTTCAATTCTTGCTGAAGATTGTTCCAGCAAGTGGAGCTGCGCATAAAAGCTGTCTCACCTGAGACAGTCCTTGCTCTCGGCACATCTAACAAGACCACATCATGTGACCTCAGACAATAGCTGCTTCCAACTCTCTGTGTGATCAGAGAGCAGATATAATACGGGAGTTTACCAACAAAGCTTTATAGATGAACGTGTACCAGTGACTGAGCCTCCGTACAGAGAGAGATGGCAGACCTGCCTTGGTATACAGGGTACAGTGATGAGTCAGCGCTTTACAATTAGTGACAAATCTCAGAGCGCTGTGATACGCAGCATCCAATTTGCTCAGGTAATTGGCAGGTGCATTCATATAGACCAGATCCCCAGAGTCCAGCACAGGTCAAAGGTCACAGAGCCTTTTCCTGGCCTCCAGGAGAAGCAGGACTTGTTTCTGAAAAAGAAACCTAGCCTAACCCTCAGCTTTTTTAGCAGGTTATTGACATGAAGTTTAAAAGAGAGACAATCATCAAGCAGATACCAAGGTATTTGTAACAGGCAACAACTTCAAGTTTTGTTCCTTGCGTAGTTACAATATCTAAAACAGGCTCTGGAGTCTGTTTAGCTTTAGAAAAGAGCATTACCTTGGTTTTATCCACATTTAAAAGAAGCTTGAGTTCAGAGAGCTGAGTCTGAATAATGTTAAAAACAGCCTGTAATTTAACAACAGCCTCTTTAATGAGGGACCTGCACAATACATCACAGTATCATCTGCATAAAAATGTAAAGTAGCTTCATCCACATCATCACCAACACTGTTAATATATATGGAGAATAAAAGTGGTCCTAAAACAGAACCTTGTGGTACACCATTAGAAATGTTTAACCACTCAGAAGACAGTCCATCAAAGTGAACACATTGGGACCTTTCAGAGAGGTAGTTCACAAACCACCCACTGCATGGCTGGATAGGCCTCTACTGAGTAGCCTCTGCTTTAAGATGAGATGATCAACGGTGTCAAACGCTTTGGAAAGGTCAATAAACAGAGCTGCACAACTCTGCTTATTATCTAAGATACTAGTAATGTCATTCACCACTTTCATCGTGGCAGTGATGGTGCTGTGTTTCTTTCTGAATCCTGACTGATGTTTAGACAGGATGTCATTTATACATAAAAACTCCTTTACTTGTTCACTCACTAAGCGTTCAAGCACCTTAGCCAGAACTGACAACTTAGAGATGGGCCTATAGTTATTTAAAATAGTTGCCTCCCCTCCTTTCAGTAAAGGCAGGACATACGCTGACTTCCATACTTTTGGAATTGTATTCGTGCTGAGGGAGAGGTTAGAAAGAGAAGTAAGAGGTGGAGCAATAAAATCTGCAGCTATCTTTAAAAAGAAAGGTTCTACGTTGTCCGGGCCAGCCGGTTTCCTAGGATCTAACTTGGATAATGCTTCATGAACAATACCAACAGTTAAAGGGGTAAAACTGAAAGGGTTTTCTAGACCACGTTGTTCAGAGTCAAGGATTGGAGCGTTCACTGGAGCCACACAGCCAAACAGAAAGCCACAAGACACAACATGCTCATTAAAGCAATTTAGCATAGTAGCCCTGTCTGATATAGTGCCAGATGCTGTGGTAAGGCACGGAGGTAGCTCATTTGGGATATCACCAGTGGAAATCGATTTTATGGCTTTCCAAAATGTCCTAGGATTATTCAGGTTTTCTGTGGTAACCGACAAATAGTACTTTGATTTAGCACTTTTTATTTGGGATGTGAAGCTATTTCTTAGCTGCCTAAAACGTAGCCATTCTACCTCTGAGCCTGATTTCCTAGCCTTAGCCCAAGCATTATTTCTCTCATGAAGGAGACTGGACAGCTCAGCAGAAAACCAGGGATTGTTTCGTCCCTTCACTCTAAATTTACGCAGAGGTGCATGTCTATCTATAATTTTCATAAAACCAAGATAAAAATAAGACCATGCAGTTTCTACATCAGCACACAGATTGATTCTACCCCAATCAAAATCAAACAGATCATGTAAAAAACCCTGCTCCACAAAGTGTTTTTTGTCTCTCTTTGTGATGACACGTGGTTTAACCTTTTGGACCTTAGTGTCCCTAATTGTGGCTACAACACAGTGGTCACTCACATCATTAGCAGATACTCCCACAGATGAGTATTTATGTGGAACATTTGTTAAAATTAGATCAATTAAGGAGGATTTATTTGGGGACTTAATATTTGGGCGAGTAGGACTGTCTATAATCTGGGTAACATTCAAAGAGGTACACAGGTTTTTAAAATCCTCTGACACAGAAGTTAACCAGTCCCAATTAAAATCACCAAGCAGCACTATTTCCTTGTAGGAAAGTTGCGATAACAGTTTTGCCAATGACGATAAAGAGTCCTTGACAGCCGAAGGGGCCCTGTAGCAGCCCACCACCATGAGCTGTTGACCCTTTGTTACCTCAATATTCACGGCTAAAAATTCTAGCTGTTTACTAACAGATTTGGAAACCATATTAGTTACACAAAACTTATTTTTCACATAAATGGCAACGCCACCACCTTGTTTAGGGCGGTCAGTACGATATACACTGTAACCATTTATGTAAATGTCAGAGGCCAAAATGGATTTATCTAGCCACGTTTCTGATAAGAAAATGACATCAGCATCAGTCGAACTCGCCCAAATACGGACAAAATCTAATTTAGGTAACAGACTACGCACATTTAAATGAATTAAACCTAGCCCAGATCTAGATATAAAATCAGCAGGAGTAGCTATTTGACTAATACTGCTCGGTGGACCTGGCTGTACATTTCCTGATAGTAACAACAATAAAAATACCAAGCACCTTTTCTTCTTAATCAACACACATACATTGTCAGCTGTTCTAGAGTCACCAGCAAACTTCGCGAAAGTGAGATTAGAGTTTAAAAAACAATTCTGAAGGACCATCGTGGCAGGCATGTGAGAAAGACAAACATTTTCCGAAATGAATGTCCGCGACAGTGCAACCAGCAATTGCGGGAGTCAAAGACCGACAAAGACATTGGAGTCCTGCGGGAGTCACGAGGGTGGCAAAGACATTGGAGTCCTGCGGGAGTCACGAGAGTGGCAAAGACATTGGAGTCCTGCGGGAGTCACGAGAGTGGCAAAGACATTGGAGTCCTGCGGGAGTCAAAGACTGGCAAAGACATTGGAGTCCTGCGGGAGTCAAAGACTGGCAAAGACATTGGAGTCCTGCGGGAGTCAAAGACTGGCAAAGACATTGGAGTCCTGCGGGAGTCAAAGACTGGCAAAGACATTGGAGTCCTGCGGGAGTCAAAGACTGGCAAAGACATTGGAGTCCTGCGGGAGTCAAAGACTGGCAAAGACATTGGAGTCCTGCTGGAGTCACGAGGGAGGCAAAGACATTGGAGTCCTGCGGGAGTCACGAGGGTGACAAAGACATTGGAGTCCTGCGGGAGTCACGAGGGAGGCAAAGACATTGGAGTCCTGCGGGAGTCACGAGGGTGGCAAAGACATTGGAGTCCTGCGGGAGTCACGAGGGAGGCAAAGAGGAGGCAACTCCTCCTCTGATTGAGCTAATTACCGCTGGTGTTTTATTTTGTTTAGCTGTCTAGCCCCTCAGGCTATAATCATGTGTATTTTCTCCATTCCTGTTCATGTGTCTCCTCTCAGGTACCTCTGGCCCCGTGTATCTCCTAATCGCTATAACCGGCCCGCTCTCGTCTATCCCACGTGCTCCTCTGAGATCCAGCATCTAGTTCCAGGCGGCCTGTGGAACTGCCAGTCAGCTGTTCCTCAGGCCGACTTCATCTCTGGCTCCGCCTCCCTGCAGACCCTGGGTGTCCTTGCTCTCACTGAGACCTGGATTGCGTTCCACATAGGGATGTCCCGATCACCTTTTTTTGCTCCCGATCCGATTCCGATCATTTGATTTTGACAATCTGCCGATACCAGTTTTTCCCGATCCGATCTTTATGCGATGCATTAAGAGAAAAAAAAGGAAAAAAGCATTCAAGTTGTCCCTTAAGGTTATTTTTTTATTTAAATGACAGTACCCAACTATCCATTCTCTCCAACATGGATACAGCTTCTTTCACAGCAGCTTTGGATCAAAACTAAATAAAGCTTATCAGTGGTCCACCACAAAATAACCATGTAAACAAATTGAGTGCAGATAGTTCAGTAACAAAACAAAAATAACTCTACTGGAAAGAAGCAGCTCGACCAGCTTCACAAGTTCACATTCAGTCACAAATAATAACATAAAATAGAATTCTAGCCTTAAGAGCCTAGTATTAATGCAATGAACAACAGCAGCTTAATATGAATAAACAAAGTATTATATTTCCATCTTACTGGAGTAACACAATTCAATAGTAATCAGCAGCGAACCACTTCAACACGTGTGTTTCGGTGTATTCACGGCATTAATTTTGTTATTCTACAGTATTGTTGTTTTATAGTTATTTGTTGATGAACCCAATTTGTGTTCTTTGAAATTGAAAAGGATATCGCATTGTGTTTGTTACTTTCGTTGCAGTTGTGTCTTAAGTGTGATTTGTCTTGGCTTCCTATTTGTGGACATGCTTTTATTTTGAAGGAGAGGTAGCGCTGTTGACAGGAAGTTGTTGTTGCTTTGGAAACAACGTGACGGAGATTAACGGAGAAAAGTAATATCTACATATAAAGACGGAGAAAGTAAACGATAACGTTTATGGTTAAGTGTTGGCACCCCCCGAAGAGGCACAAGCTCTGACGGTGATATTGGAGATTTCAATAAATTCAATTTGAAAAAAAAAAGGGGGGAAAAAATGAAAAAAGAAACATCGTATCAGATCGGTCGTGTTGAACGTAGCTCTGTTCTTTCCACCACGCGGAACCTCCGCCTTGCAAACATTGCATCTGGCTGTTACACTGCCTTCGCTTTAAATTTCATAATACTTCCAAACTCCTGACATGTTCTCTGTCCCGACTCCCGAGTCACCAGCTGAACGTAGCCTCTCGTTAGCTTGCTGCTACTATTAGACGCTGCGCCCACTCTGTTGCTTTGAGAGGAATAAGCAGGTCTGAAAACAAGCCCAAAGGAAGCAACACATACATGATGTTGAGTAATTTTAATGGCTTAGTCGGTTGTTTAAGCTCCAAAAACACTTTATTTATATCAGCAACAAAAAGAAATAGCGAACCAGCGCAAGTTAGACAACAAAATAAAATCCACAAACAGGCCGTCCCTCACTCATTCAGAGTAAACGTGTTCTGGCTGCTGCCTTCTCTGCAACAAACCCCCGAACACGTCCCAGCTGTTGCCTTCTCTGCAACATTCTTCAGAGTCACACAGTCCAAAGAAACCCACCCACAAGGAACCAACCCCGTCCCTGTTGAACCCGTGGCCCCTCCCACAGGCTCACCGGTGACACAATCAACTCAAAACCACATTTCAACATACAAATCCGACCCAAACATAAACAGGTTATCCACCTCTTCACACGATCATTCCCCATAACTAACAACAATAATTATAAATAAGAAATTGAATGGTTCATTTGACGGAAGACAGCAGGAAATGTTTGGTGTGTGTGTGTGTGTGTGTGTGTGTGTGTGTGTGTGTGTGTGTGTGTGTGTGTGTGTGTGTGTGTGTGTGTGTGTGTGTGTGTGTGTGTGTGTGTGTGTGTGTGTGTGTGTGTGTGTGTGTGTGTGTGTGTGTGTGTGTGTGTGAGATCCTTGTGGCTGCAGGATGGGTGAAAGGAGAACCGCAGGATTGAGGCGGTGAACTTTGTGCCCATGTTTTAATAAATGCCCACGCCGGGTTATATTTGTGGACGTTCTGCCTCCGTGCTTGGTCGGTCCGCTCAACGGTCAGCTTCACAGTGTCGGAAATAGGTTCATTTTTCGAAGCTTCAGTTACAGCGACCTCTCCTGGCGAAGTGCAAGGCTGCAGTGGGTTTAACGTATCTTTGCCTTGAAAAATATTCGATGCACACACACTAAGACTGAATATCATGTTCTATTTGCAATTAAAGATTGATTATTGGGTTATTGAGAAGAGACTAGAGAGTGCTGGACATGTGTTTGGGAGGAGAGGGCCTTTTACCAGTCATTAAAGTATTGAAGTTGAAAAGCAATGATTAAAATACGTCCATTCCGGGCTTTGAACCAGAGCCCGGAGGACATCGCCGCATTCGGGCCGCCGGCTCGACCCACTGGGCTATCTATTCCTTAAACTATGGAACTGTTTTTATATTACTGATAATTGTCTTTTTGTTCACAACTTCTCCACATGTCGAAGTGTTTCCCAGAACGACCTATCTTTCTTCCTGGCTTGCTCTATAATGATACTACAATTCAAATCAATACCAACAACAACTCAACAGCAACAACGCAAACTACGACAACAACCCACACATTGCGCATTGTTTAGAGCGGTCATAAAGTGTTGAAGCGCTCAAGTTTGAAACAGTTTCAACCTGCCACCTGTCAGCATCGAGACGAGGCGGGGCATTGAATCGGTCATGCAGGAAATGAAGCAGTTGCTGCTTCGGACGTCACATGTCACGTGATTTGTTTTACTGTCCTCTAGTATGAATTGGAATCCCCCCCCTGTCGACGCTCATCACATAACTTTGCGTGGGGCCATATATTGATATCTTCAATCTTAAATTGTATTGTATTTTACCTATAATTCATGTGTAATGTCTTATCTAAGCTGCTGAGACGATAACATGTCCAAAATAGGGATCAATAAAGTTTATCTTTATCTAATTTATCCTCTTACTCACGGTAGTCAGTCCTTCCAGTCCGGGGTTTCTGTTGATCCAGTCCGGGTTTCTGTTGATCCAGTCCGGGTTTTCTGTTGATCCAGTCCGGGTTTTCTGTTGATCCAGTCCGGGGTTTCTGTTGATCCAGTCCGGGTTTTCTGTTGATCCAGTCCGGGTTTTCTGTTGATCCAGTCCGGGGTTTCTGGGTGATTTGGAGCTGTTACTTTCTGTTTGTGCAGCAAGAAAAATAGAACTAACTGGAGAGATAGTCCGAGGCGGAGGGAGAAAACGGTTTTTAAAGATTCAACGACTACACTTTTGAGTTTTTACGAATACAACCATAGTTTTTACCGACCAATAAGAGTGTGTTGCTCTGCGTCTTCCTGCGGTTGTTATGATGCAATGATGGCAGATGCTGAATGTTGCCGCCAAACCTGCAACCAATCACAGTCTAGATGGGCGGGTGTTTAGCTGAGAGGAAACCGGTGTCACATTACTTCTAACTTTAAGAGTCTTCTCCTGCTGATGTTCAGGTGTATATCAGTATGTAGTGTCTCTACTTTAAAGAGTCCTCTCCTGCTGATGTTCAGGTGTATATCAGTATGTGGTGTCTCTACTTTAAAGAGTCTTCTCCTGCTGATGTTCAGGTGTATATCAGTATGTCGTGTCTCTACTTTAAAGAGTCCTCTCCTGCTGATGTTCAGGTGTATATCAGTATGTAGTGTCTCTACTTTAAAGAGTCCTCTCCTGCTGATGTTCAGGTGTATATCAGTATGTAGAGTCTCTACTTTAAAGAGTCCTCTCCTGCTGATGTTCAGGTGTATATCAGTATGTAGAGTCTCTACTTTAAAGAGTCCTCTCCTGCTGATGTTCAGGTGTATATCAGTATGTAGTGTCTCTACTTTAAAGAGTCCTCTCCTGCTGATGTTCAGGTGTATATCAGTATGTAGTGTCTCTACTTTAAAGAGTCCTCTCCTGCTGATGTTCAGGTGTATATCAGTATGTCGTGTCTCTACTTTAAAGAGTCCTCTCCTGCTGATGTTCAGGTGTATATCAGTATGTAGTGTCTCTACTTTAAAGAGTCCTCTCCTGCTGATGTTCAGGTGTATATCAGTATGTAGTGTCTCTACTTTAAAGAGTCCTCTCCTGCTGATGCTCAGGTGTTTATCAGTGTGTAGTGTCTCTACTTTAAAGAGTCCTCTCCTGCTGATGTTCAGGTGTATATCAGTATGTAGTGTCTCTACTTTAAAGAGTCCTCTCCTGCTGATGTTCAGGTGTATATCAGTGTGTAGTGTCTCTACTTTAAAGAGTCCTCTCCTGCTGATGTTCAGGTGTATATCAGTATGTAGTGTCTCTACTTTAAAGAGTCCTCTCCTGCTGATGTTCAGGTGTATATCAGTATGTAGAGTCTCTACTTTAAAGAGTCCTCTCCTGCTGATGTTCAGGTGTATATCAGTATGTAGTGTCTCTACTTTAAAGAGTCCTCTCCTGCTGTTGTTCAGGTGTATATCAGTGTGTAGTGTCTCTACTTTAAAGAGTCCTCTCCTGCTGATGTTCAGGTGTATATCAGTATGTAGTGTCTCTACTTTAAAGAGTCCTCTCCTGCTGATGCTCAGGTGTATATCAGTATGTAGTGTCTCTACTTTAAAGAGTCCTCTCCTGCTGATGTTCAGGTGTATATCAGTATGTAGTGTCTCTACTTTAAAGAGTCCTCTCCTGCTGATGTTCAGGTGTATATCAGTATGTAGTGTCTTTACTTTAAAGAGTCCTCTCCCGCTGATGTTCAGGTGTATATCAGTATGTAGTGTCTCTACTTTAAAGAGTCCTCTACCGCTGATGTTCAGGTGTATATCAGTATGTAGTGTCTCTACTTTAAAGAGTCCTCTCCTGCTGATGTTCAGATGTATATCAGTATGTAGTGTCTCTACTTTAAAGAGTCCTCTCCCGCTGATGTTCAGGTGTATATCAGTATGTAGTGTCTCTACTTTAAAGAGTCCTCTCCTGCTGATGTTCAGGTGTATATCAGTATGTAGTGTCTCTACTTTAAAGAGTCCTCTCCTGCTGATGTTCAGGTGTATATCAGTATGTAGTGTCTCTACTTTAAAGAGTCCTCTCCTGCTGATGTTCAGGTGTACATCAGTATGTAGTGTCTCTACTTTTAAAGAGTCCTCTCCTGCTGATGTTCAGGTGTATATCAAGTGTCTCTACTTTAAAGAGTCCTCTCCTGCTGATGTTCAGGTGTATATCAGTATGTAGTGTCTCTACTTTAAAGAGTCCTCTCCTGCTGATGTTCAGGTGTACATCAGTATGTAGTGTCTCTACTTTAAAGAGTCCTCTCCTGCTGATGTGCAGGTGTATATCAGTATGTCGTGTCTCTACTTTAAAGAGTCCTCTCCTGCTGATGTTCAGGTGTATATCAAGTGTCTCTCCTTTAAAGAGTCCTCTCCTGCTGATGTTCAGGTGTATATCAGTATGTAGTGTCTCTACTTTAAAGAGTCCTCTCCCGCTGATGTTCAGGTGTATATCAGTATGTAGTGTCTCTACTTTAAAGAGTCCTCCTGCTGATGTTCAGGTGTATATCAGTATGTAGTGTCTTTACTTTAAAGAGTCCTCTCCTGCTGATGTTCAGGTGTATATCAGTATGTAGTGTCTCTACTTTAAAGAGTCCTCTCCTGCTGATGTTCAGGTGTATATCAGTATGTAGTGTCTCTACTTTAAAGAGTCCTCTCCTGCTGATGCTCAGGTGTTTATCAGTGTGTAGTGTCTCTACTTTAAAGAGTCCTCTCCTGCTGATGTTCAGGTGTATATCAGTATGTAGTGTCTCTACTTTAAAGAGTCCCCTCCTACTGATGTTCAGGTGTATATCAGTATGTAGTGTCTCTACTTTAAAGAGTCCTCTCCTGCTGATGTTCAGGTGTATATCAGTGTGTAGTGTCTCTACTTTAAAGAGTCCTCTCCTGCTGATGTTCAGGTGTATATCAGTATGTAGTGTCTCTACTTTAAAGAGTCCTCTCCTGCTGATGTTCAGGTGTATATCAGTATGTAGAGTCTCTACTTTAAAGAGTCCTCTCCTGCTGATGTTCAGGTGTATATCAGTATGTAGTGTCTCTACTTTAAAGAGTCCTCTCCTGCTGTTGTTCAGGTGTATATCAGTGTGTAGTGTCTCTACTTTAAAGAGTCCTCTCCTGCTGATGTTCAGGTGTATATCAGTATGTAGTGTCTCTACTTTAAAGAGTCCTCTCCTGCTGATGCTCAGGTGTATATCAGTATGTAGTGTCTCTACTTTAAAGAGTCCTCTCCTGCTGATGTTCAGGTGTATATCAGTATGTAGTGTCTCTACTTTAAAGAGTCCTCTCCTGCTGATGTTCAGGTGTATATCAGTATGTAGTGTCTTTACTTTAAAGAGTCCTCTCCCGCTGATGTTCAGGTGTATATCAGTATGTAGTGTCTCTACTTTAAAGAGTCCTCTACCGCTGATGTTCAGGTGTATATCAGTATGTAGTGTCTCTACTTTAAAGAGTCCTCTCCTGCTGATGTTCAGATGTATATCAGTATGTAGTGTCTCTACTTTAAAGAGTCCTCTCCCGCTGATGTTCAGGTGTATATCAGTATGTAGTGTCTCTACTTTAAAGAGTCCTCTCCTGCTGATGTTCAGGTGTATATCAGTATGTAGTGTCTCTACTTTAAAGAGTCCTCTCCTGCTGATGTTCAGGTGTATATCAGTATGTAGTGTCTCTACTTTAAAGAGTCCTCTCCTGCTGATGTTCAGGTGTACATCAGTATGTAGTGTCTCTACTTTAAAGAGTCCTCTCCTGCTGATGTTCAGGTGTATATCAAGTGTCTCTACTTTAAAGAGTCCTCTCCTGCTGATGTTCAGGTGTATATCAGTATGTAGTGTCTCTACTTTAAAGAGTCCTCTCCTGCTGATGTTCAGGTGTACATCAGTATGCAGTGTCTCTACTTTAAAGAGTCCTCTCCTGCTGATGTGCAGGTGTATATCAGTATGTCGTGTCTCTACTTTAAAGAGTCCTCTCCAGCTGATGTTCAGGTGTATATCAAGTGTCTCTCCTTTAAAGAGTCCTCTCCTGCTGATGTTCAGGTGTATATCAGTATGTAGTGTCTCTACTTTAAAGAGTCCTCTCCTGCTGATGTTCAGGTGTATATCAGTATGTGGTGTCTCTACTTTAAAGAGTCCTCTCCTGCTGATGTTCAGGTGTATATCAGCATGTAGTGTCTCTACTTTAAAGAGTCCTCTCCTGCTGATGTTCAGATGTATATCAGTATGTAGTGTCTCTACTTTAAAGAGTCCTCTCCTGCTGATGTTCAGGTGTATATCAGTATGTAGTGTCTCTACTTTAAAGAGTCCTCTCCTGCTGATGTTTAGGTGTACATCAGTATGTAGTGTCTCTGCTTTAAAGAGTCCTCTCCTGCTGATGTTCATCAAGTGTCTCTACTTTAAAGAGTCCTCTCCTGCTGATGTTCAGGTGTATATCAGTATGTAGTGTCTCTACTTTAAAGAGTCCTCTCCTGCTGATGTTCAGGTGTATATCAAGTGTCTCTACTTTAAAGAGTCCTCTCCTGCTGATGTTCAGGTGTAAATCAGCATGTAGTGTCTCTACTTTAAAGAGTCCTCTCCTGCTGATGTTCAGGTGTATATCAGTATGTAGTGTCTCTACTTTAAAGAGTCCTCTCCTGCTGATGTTCAGGTGTATATCAGTATGTAGTGTCTCTACTTTAAAGAGTCCTCTCCTGCTGATGTTCAATCAATCAATGTTTATTTATATAGCCCAATATCACAAATGTTACATTTGTCTCAGTGGTCTTCACAGTGTGTACATAATATCAGTATGACAATACGACACCCTCTGTCCTTAGACCCTCACATCGTACAAGGAAAAACTTCCAGAGAAAACCCACAGTTTAAAGGGAAACATGGGAGAAACCTCAGGGAGAGCAACAGAGGAGGGATCCCTCTCCCAGGACGGACAGACGTGCAATAGATGCCGTGTGTAAATTGAAAAGATAATACATTTGCAACATAGGTAGTCCAGATGTTTGGAAATGCATGTGTGTATAATAGGAAGATGAATCCACGAGGATATCCATCCAGGACCGATGATCCAGGACCACAGCCACGACTCAAGATCCAGCGCTCGCGATCCAGGACACAGGACCGCAGGATCATCCATGACTCCGGATCCCAGCGTATATAGACACCAAAAAGAAAGACATTTGGGGAAGCTGGGTTAATGGGAACATGAGAGGACACAGGTACAGACAGAGAGAAGGAAGAAGTAAGATGTCCCCCGACAAACTAAGCCTATATCAGCAAAACTAGGGGCTGAATCTAATCAGCCCTAACTATAAGCTTTATCAAAAAGGAAGGTCTTCAGCGCACTCTTAAAAACGGATAGGGTGTCTGCCGCCCGAACACAAACTGGAAGCTGATTCCACAAATGTGGAGCTTGATAAGAAAAGGCTCTGGCTCCCATTGTACTTTCAGAGACTCTAGGAACAAGCAACAACCCTGCATTCTTGGAACGCAATGCCCTAGTAGGACAGTAGGGTATAATGAGTTCTTTAAGGTAAGATGGCGCCTGCCCATTAAGGGCTTTGTAGGCGAGAAGAAGAACTTTAAATTCTATCCTGTGTTCTATAGGGAGCCAGTGTAAGGCAGCCAGAACAGGAGTAATGTGGTCCCTTTTCCTAACTCTGGTTAGTACACGAGCCGCAGCATTTTGAATCAGCTGAAGCCACTTGATTGACTTCTTGGTACTCCCTGATAATAAAGAGTTACAATAATCCAGCCTAGAAGTAACAAATGCATGGACTAGTTTCTCTGCATCGTTTTGAGGCAAGATATGCCTGATTTTTGCAATGTTACGTAGATGGAAGTAGGCGGTCCTTGAAATTGATTTTATGTGGGCGTTAAAGGATAAATCCTGATCAAATATAACACCAAGATTCCTTACAGTCTCACTGGAGGCCAAATTAATGCCATCCATAGTTAGTATATCTTTAGATAATTTGTTTCGTAGATTCTTCGGGCCAAGTACAATAACTTCAGTTTGGTCGTGTTTAACATCAAAAAGTTTAAGGTCATCCACGTCTTTAAGTCCTTGAGGCCGTCTTGAATTTTATTTAGATGATTAATTTCATCAGGCTTGATTGATAAATATAGTTGAGTATCATCCGCATAACAATGAAAGTTTACAGAATGATTCCTTATAATATTGCCTAACGGAAGCATATATAATGTGAACAAAATAGGTCCGAGCACTGAGCCCTGTGGCACTCCATGGCTAACTTTGGTTTGCGTGGAAGATTCATCGTTAACACGTACAAACTGAGAGCGTTCAGATAGATAGGACCTAAACCAGCCTAAAGCAGTTCCCTGTATGCCAACTAAGTGCTCTAGTCTTTGCAATAGGATATCATGGTCGATAGTATCAAATGCAGCACTGAGATCGAGCAAAACAAGAATAGAGACGAGTCCCTTGTCTGAGGCTATTAGAATGTCATTTGTGACTTTAACCAGAGCTGTCTCTGTGCTATGATGTGTTCTAAAGCCAGACTGAAAATCTTCAAATAAATCATTGTTTTTTAAGTAATCACACAACTGTTTTGCGACCGCTTTCTCAAGAATCTCTGAGAGGAACGGAAGATTAGAAATAGGTCTACAGTTGGCTAAAACCTCTGGATCGAGGTTGTGCTTTTTAAGAAGCGGTTGTATCACTGCTACTTTGAATGATTGTGGAACATAGCCTGATAATAAAGACATATTCATAATATTTAATAAAGAAGTGCTAATTAATGGAAAAACTTCCTTCAACAGCTTAGCTGGAATTGGGTCTAACATGCACGTTGATGGTTTAGAAGAGAGAATCATTGAATGTAATTGTTCAAGGTTAATGGCTGAAAAGCATTCTAGTTTACTATCTAGTGTAATATTAGAACTTACGATTCCGGGAGCTGTTGATAACACTATACTGGTCGAAGGCAAGAGGTCATTAATTTAGTTTCTAAGAGTAACAATGTTATCGTTAAAAAAGCACATAAAATCATTGCTACTGAGTGCTAAGGGAATAGAAGGCTCAGTGGAGCTGTGGCTCTCTGTCAGCCTGGCTACAGTGCTGAAAAGACATCTTGCATTATTCTTATTCTCATCTATTAATGAAGAGTAGTAGGCTGCTCTCGCTTTACGCAGTGCTTTCTTATATTCATTGAGAGTAATATGCCAAATTAAACGAGATTCTTCAAGTTTAGTGGAACGCCATATCCTTTCAAGTTGTCTAGAGTTTTGCTTTATTTTGCGGGTTTCGGCATTATGCCATGGAGCTAATCTATGTTGTTTTATTCTCTTCTTTTTCAAAGGAGCAACAGAGTCTCATTTTATTCGCAGTGCATCTGTAGCACTATCAACAACATGATCAATTTGGGGTGGTGTACATTTTGTATAAGTTTCCTCCCCTACATGCAGACATGCTATCGAGTTAAGTATTGGTGGAATCTCTTCCTTAAATGTGGCTATAGCACTAACAGATAGGTTTCTGCTGCAGGAGCTTTTGACTAATGCTTTGTAGTCTAGTAACAGTACTTCAAAAGTTACTAAGAAATGGTCGGATAAAGCAGGATTATGCGATTATCGACTAATAGTTGCTCAATTTCAATACCATAAGTCAGAACAAGGTCGAGAGTGTGATTATAGCAGTGGGTTGGTTTATTTACACTCTGACAGAAACCAACAGAATCTAATATAGAGTTAAATGCAACAGTGAGGCTATTTTTTATCATCGTCAACATGAATATTAAAGTCACCTACGATAATTACTTTGTCTGTTTTAAGAACCAAAGTTGATAAAAACTCAGAGAATTCTGATAAGAATTCTGAATAAGGACCTGGTGCACGATACACTGTAACAAATAAGATTGGCTGCAAAGTTTTCCAGGTCGGATGCGTAAGACTAAAAACGAGGCTTTCAAAAGAGGTATAATTTAATTTTGGTTTAGTATTGATAAGTAAACTTGAGTCAAAGATTGCTGCAACTCCACCTCCTCGGCCCGTGCCTCGAGCAATATGAGTGTTGACATGGCAGGTTGGAGTGGCCTCATTTATGCTGACATGTCTTCATGTCTTAACCAAGTTTCAGTGAGACAGCATATATCAATATTATAATCTGATATTAAATCATTTACCAATATTGCTTTAGATGCTAGAGATCTTGTGTTTAAGAGACCACATTTAATCTTCCTGTTTTGTTGCACTGTAGTAGTTGTTACATTTACTTTTATTAGGTTATTATGTATGACACCTCTATTAGGTTTTACCTTAAATTGTCCTTGGGCAGACACACACACCGCTAATATTGGGTATTTTATTGGGTTCGGGATTCCTATGGGTGACTGCCTAGGAGAGAGCGCAGAGAAGCGTATAAGACTGCGACTCCGCCTCCTGGTCTCAGCTCCAGTTTGTCATGGATTAAGTCCACAAAGCCCTGAAATGTTTGCCCAAATGAGATCTGCACCTTTCAAAGTAGGGTGAATGCCGTCTCTCTTAATCAGACCAGGTTCTCCCCAGAAGGCTGTCCAATTATTTACGAAGCCCACATTGTTTGCTGGGCACCACCAGGACAACCAGCGCTGAAATGATGACATGCGGCTATACATGTCATCATTGATCAGATTGGGGAGGGGACCAGAGAAGATTACGGTGTCCGACATTGTTTTAGCATAACTACACACCGACTCCACGTTAACTTTGGTGCATTCTGATTGGCGTAAACGAACATCATTACCACCGACGTGAATAACAATCCTACTGTATTTACGTTTAGCTTTAGCCAGCAGTTTAAGATGCGCCTCAACGTCGCCCGCTCTGGCCCCCGGAATGCATGTGACTGTGGAGGCTTCGGTCTCTAAATACACGTGTCTCATAATAGAGCTACCAATAACCAGAGTTGGCTTCTCAGCGGGTGTCTCGCTGAGTGGGGAATATCTGTTATGTATGTCTGTGTGTGTATATGTATGTGTCCTCTTCACAAATACATAGGTCCATCACTGTATGGTTGGAAATTATACACGATGAACAAATCAATGAAGTTCTCTCATACAAGTACCTTTGTGTTCACATGGACAACAATAGCTGGAAGGCATGTTGAACGTTTTTGCTCTTGCTTACAACACATATTATACTTTTCAGACTCGGGGTGTTCTGTAGAGGATTAGGGGTTTTACTCTACCAGAATGTATAAGAGAGAGGAGTCAGGTATAGCATGTGATATAGCTCTTGGTTAATTTAAATTCTAAGCCTGGTACAAGGAAGAAACACCAGTCCCTCCAGTTAGTATACCAGCAATCTGTGAAGAATGGTTTGGCCCGAAAGAAACCTTCCTTAAGTTTCCTTTATTGTGAACAGGATCTCATTAACATATTATAAACGTGTGTCTTATATAAAATAAATACATTTTAAATAAGAGTTAAATAAAGGGACATGATTAAATAAATTAATGGGAATAAAGATTATGATTTAATATAATTTTTGTTAAATTGAATGGCATTTTATTTTTGTATTATCTGTCAGCTTCAGGCTTGGTGTTTTTGTTTATGAATAATAAATCAACCAGATAAATACTAAAGTAAACAAAATAAATTACTGGGGGAACATTGATTGTCCAAATATGCCATTTATCTATGTATATTGTTGTGGGAATGGAAAGATAAATGAAAGCAGGCGGATATATCCATTTAACATACAGTATCTATGTTTATTATAACATTTTTCTGCGTGTCAAAAAGACAGCCCACACACCTATCAATCATCAAACCGTGGGGTCTGAATTCATTACGTGTTGATTTCTATCAACGGGGGAGTACTTCAGGAAAGTCGACAGAGGGGGGGGGGGGCTAGTGGGGTACTTCGTGACCACAGAGAGTGAACGTTGTGATCAGCTGTTTTAGTGCAGGTCTCCAGTGAAGGGGGGAGTCTCCCTCCGCAGCCGGTTGGCGTAGTTTTGGCACAGTTCCGTTGTACAGACCGACGTTAACTGCAGCCTGTCTGTGCACACGGAGACCGACTCTGTCGTCCGGTGATCTAACCGCCTTCTGGAAAAGCTTCACAAGTACTTCGGTACGCAAATGCGCTTTGTGACACAAGTGACGGTACGCATTTCAGATTACGCACATAACCTGCGTACCAGTTATGTGCACCCCTGTACTACAGCAAAAGTATTCTCCGTCGGGACTTCCTGCAACAACACCACGCCGTTATCAAAGATGTTCTATTGAGAAGACGATCACTACGTGACAAAAGTTTTCAAAACCGTAGCTACTGAAATCAGTCTTACTAACTGCTGTCTTTGCAAGTTACTCCGCGAGTTGGCAGACTTTATTTTGCTTACTTTAACATCATGTCTCATGGTGGGGCTAAGCCATTTCTTGGTATGGGTGTAGCCTACCCCAGCCATACCCTGGCGCTTCCACTGGTGGCACGTATGGGGCGGGCCATTCTGCACATGCGTTAAATATTTTAACGCAATTAATTAAAAAAATTAATTACTAGTAAAAACACAATTCAAATACATGATAATGTTCTGGATTGCTGAAAATTGACAATTTCATAAACACATACATCTCAACACCAGGTTCTTTATTAATGTGAAGTTTATTAAACTAATAACTACAAAAACAGGGAGATAAATGATTAAATTAAGATCTTTGAGTTTTTTTAAAAAGTCAGAATTTTGAGATTTTGAGTAAACATTAATTTGCAGAACTCCCCTTCAGATGTTCTCAGGGACTGACATGTTGATGATTCTGTTTCCTTTTATGTCGGACTCCACTGAGAGCCGTATTCTTTCAAGCCTGCTTCACACTGTCCCGAAATTGACACCAGATGGACACACGATAAAGGACATGTTCAAATTCAGCTCTGATCGTAACCACATCAGGCCATTCGTGAGGGCATCTTAAGCCATCGTATGACCGCCGGTGGAGTTTCTCAGGCTCCGGCAGCAACTCCGTGAGCGGTGGAAAAATCTTTGGCATGCCAAAAAAGTGTCGAAAGACCTTGCGAAGGTTCATTTTCATGTTTAATTTGTGTGGTGTCCATTTTGCCCTTCGTAAGGCCATCGTGAGGGCATCTTGTCAAATCGTGTCATCTTCGTCTTTACTTCGTGTGATCATCGGTGCCATCGGGCATTTTTCGCCTCACGAAGACAATACGAAGGAAACAAGAAGCTGCCCGATTGTCTTAGGAAGGCAACACGACTACGTGAAGCCCTCGCAATGCAGTCGTGTAGCCATCGTATTATAGTACGATGACATCAAGATGGGACCACGGTGTCGGCAAAGACAGCCGAATTTGAGTAGCTCAAGCGTTTCCCATGCGTCATGGTAACGTGGACGTATAAAAGCCTCAGAGCATCTTCCTCAGTCAGTCCTGAGCAACTCTACAGAGCAGAGGCGTGTGTAACTCCCAAAGCTTCAATCACAATTCATCACAAATGCTCTATCGAAATCAGTAGCAGTGATGATACCTGTATTAAGCAGGTGAAACAGGAGCATGTGGACACGGTGTGCTATGTTTCCTTGCAGATCGCTTCTCTGGTTGTTTTATCGCACAACAAAATCATGTAAACATATTATGTAAATAACCCAATTTGTGTTCTGTGAAACTGAAAAGGATATTACATCCTTGTTGTTACTTTCGTTGCAGTTGTATGTCTTAAATGTAATTTAGGTTAACTTCCTGTTTTATTTAGATGCTTTTATTTTGAAGGCGAGTTTACGCTGTTGACAGGAAGTTGTTGTTGCTATGGAAACAACATGACGGAGAAAAGCAATATCTTCTACATATAAAGACGGAGAAAGTAAAGAATAAAGTGTATGTTTAAATATTAGCACCCCCCGAAGAGCCTTCGTGCCTTCGTGTGTCCTGCGGGTATAGACTACTATAACAATTCACATCTTCGTGTTGCCATCGTGTGTGGTTCGGGTGGCCTTCTGTAGGCATCGTACTTGCTTCGGCTGTTGCTTGGCTGTTGAACAAGTTCGGGGCCATCTTCGTGCGAGATTCACAATTCCATATTCGTGTGTCCATCTGGTGTCAATTTCGGGACAGTGTGACGCCAGCCTTAAGGAGATCATCACCAAAGCCTGTCTTCAGCTGGAAGTCGAGCGTGTTCGCCAGAAGTCGAGACGCCACGACGAGCGTGAGCAGCTTTGTGTCTAAATCCACCTCCAGGTGAGTCTCCTTCAGCGTGGCTTTCATGATCCCTCTAATCTTCAGAGCCACTTTCCGGATGAGGACGCTTTGAACCTGCGTGAAGACACGTTAACGGTCAATGTTCAGGACGTGAGAAAACATCAGATAAAGTCTTCAGATTAAGGTGAGGAGCATTTTATTTTGGGGGCTATGCTCCGCCCCCTTCATATTTTCTGCATACTTTATGTTGACGGATGTAAAGATATCTCTCGGCTGTGATTGGTTGTTCCTCGTCACATGACAAGCTGTGCACGCTGCTCCGACTCCGACTATAGGAAAAAGTCAGAAGTTTGAGATTTTAGGAAAAAGTCACAATTTTCAGATTTTTAGAAAAAGTCATAATTTTGGGGAAAAGTCAGAATGTTGAGATGTTGAGAAAAATTCAGAATATTAAAATTTGAGAATTTTACACTTGTTACAACCTGACTGGCAAACAGGGAGGCCACACAGAGTTAAATGCCAAATATCTGTGTGGGTGTGTGGAAGGGTGTTGTAGCATGTTGGAGGGTGCATCACCTAGCACAGGCTGTAGGCTGAGGTTGCTGCAGCAGGCTACGGCTGCAGTCGGATAGTTTAAAAATCAGCTCCTAAGTTCTAACCCTATCGTCTATTCCTTGACCTCTGAGTGAAACGTCACGGGGTTAAGGGATAGTGGTTAGGAGAATTCAAAAGGACTTAGGAGAAGAGACTGCGGTACTTTAGAGAATCGACTGCACTTTCACTATCCCACGTGTTTATGATGCGCCAGCGGACGTCATTGTGTGCGTCTGCTGCTGTGGGGAAACTATGGAAACCACAGTTTTCTATACAGCGGACTACAACATGGATGTTCAATAAGAACGAGGGACTGCTGTGAACTCATCTAGAGACTCTGCACCGTGCTCTGATGCTGCTGCTTTGCTTTATGAACGTGGACAACAGAGAAACATATTCTTCAGGACCAAAGCTGGAACTGAAATAAAAAAGGAAAGTGAAACTTCTGCTCGTCTCCCTCTCCCTCCGGTCCACATTAATACTAATGATCCCAAAGATTGTATGAACTATGAAAAGATCTTAAAATCAATACAAATGTATTTATTATAAACGTTAGTCCTTAACATCTATCACTGTGTATATCACCATTCAAACATCTTTTAGAAGTTGAACAAACCCCACACAGCTCAGTGAAGACTGAAATGTTGACTTTATTTGATCATTTCAGTGAAAACTAACGTTCATATTTCTCTCTTTGATTATAATACTGATGAACGTTCAAAACAAAGCACTTTGGCAACTTACCACCTACGTTTTAAAATGCTTAATAAGCACCGTAACTTTCATGATATCATTTCTCACAATCGGTTGATTCCGTGAACGGCCGACTGTTGAGTGACGGCAAATGCTGCGGCTGCAATGCATTGTGGGGCAGCATTTTCTCCTCTCCTCTCGTCAAGGGAGATCCAGTGGTTCCTAAGCTAAAGGAGGTGATAAAGGAAGTTTGAAACCTCCTTTCCTTTCATTCTCATCATTGTAGAGAATTCGAACGGCACTTATCATGGCTGCCACTGAGGGACTTCCGGGTCATTTCACTCCTTTAGGAAGGTTCCTAAGCTAAATGGACTATTCCACTTCAGCCCAGGATCTGAATCAGAGAGTGATCCTTGCAGCTGGGCAACCTTTATACCTTCTTGTGGCTCCGCCTCTAGATGGGCGGGCACAAACAGGACGACACTCCCAGTACCTGCCAGAGGACAGCAAGGCAGGGAGCACAGCCAGCAGAAGGGGGGAGGGGTCGTCACACCCCTAGGACTAGGATCCTCCAACCTGAGGCACAAAAACACAACCACAAAACACAATAGACACAACAAAAGTTAACCTTGAAATGTTCGTACAACCTGCAAGCACATCTGTAGCCTCTAGCTCAACCCCTCAGCAACGTTGGTACCTAAGAAGCATTTTAAGAGAGGGCAAACAGAAAAAACAGACACCCCTGCAGGGAGAAAAACACTAGCTAACCTAAGAGGTTATAGCCCTGGACATGGCATCAGCCACTGTACTATCCACACCTTTGACATTTCTAATGTCCAGATGAAAAGGGTGGAGGACGAGACACCAACGTATAAGGCGTTTGATTAGATCAACTAATTCTGTTGGCTGTGGCTCAGTTACATGACTCAACATTTCATTCGGTAGAACTTGGCTGTACAGAGCCTGCAGGGTGGGATCGTTCTTTTGCTCTTTCCCAAGGTCGCTACAAGACAAAGGCAAAGGAGAGGTAGGCACAGGAAATACAGATTCTTTTTTCTTATCTTTTGTAAGGTCACAAACAATACGGCTGGCAGCACGTGTTACTGCGCCGCTGGCAGGCATCACAGAAGGGGTTTTGGGGAACTTAGCACCTTCTACCTGGGAGATTGGAGACTCAGGCCATACCCGATCACCAGCCAGGTCATTTCCCAAGATGATCTGTATGCCCCCCATAGGCAGAGAAGGACGCACTCCCATGACCACTTCCCCTTGCAGCAGACTGGAGACTAATGTTAGTTTATGCTGTGGAGCAGAGAAGACGGTTAGTCCCATCCCCCGGACCTCAACACTGGAACCGGTGTCTGTCTTAGGAGAGAAAGGGAACACAGAACCAACAATAAACGAGTCCAACGCCCCTGAGTCCCTTAATATCTTTACCGGTACCTTCTCTTTACTCCCGACCAGTGAAACAAAACCATCAGACACAAAAGCTTTACACCCAGGGTCTATCTCCTCATGCTCACTGACAGGAGCCTGAATTACCGACTCAGATAAGGAGGACTGAGTGTGTTTCCGCACAGCCGCAATGGCACTTTCCCTTTCCACTGCACGTAACGATGCCACAGCCCCAGACGCTTTTGCCGACACAGCCCCAGGCCTGGACTTTCTCTTCCACTCAGGACAATCGTTTCTCCAGTGTCCTTTATTAAAACAGTAATTACAGACACGATTGGGGTCAAACTTACCCCGATTCCCACGGTCAATCCCAGCTGGAAACTTATCTTTTCCTTCTGAAACACCTTCACTGAAGTGAGCCCCCGCACTACTCTCTTTGTATCCGCATCTCCACGACCACGGCTGTCGCCAAAAAACACCTTATGGGTCAGAGTAAACTCATCTGCCAGCTTGGCTGCCTCTGAAACTAGGTTTACTTTCTGCTCATTAATGTAGGTAACAACACGGTCAGGCAAGGTACCTTTGAATTGCTCAAGCAAGATAAGCTCCTGCAGATCTTCCAGAGTTTTTACCTGTGAGGAAACACACCAACGGTTCAAACTAGTGGTTAAATCACGAGCAAACTCCTGTGTGACTGCTTCTCTTTTCTGAGTACCCTAAAGCGCTGTCGATATGCTTCAGGTACTAACTCAAACGCCTGAAGCACAGCAGCTTTCACCAACTGGTAATTGCTACTGTCTTCAGCAGTCATGGCAGCGAAAGCCTCCTGGGCCTTTCCAGTGAAGACGCACTGAAGCAGAAGCAGCGCTCAACATCAGACCAGTCTCGTGCCTCAGCTAGACGCTCAAATAACACAAAGAAAATGTCTGGGTCCTTTTCGTTGAACCTCGGAACTATCCTCAAATTAACAGCAATATCAAATGCTTGATTTGCAGTCTCTGCAGCTCTCCTGGTCTCAGCTGGAAGCTTACCTTCACTCATCAGCTCCAATCTGTAGCGCTCCAAGTCTAGTTTTTGTCTAGAAGCCACCTCTGCTTCCTGAAGACGGGCATTTTGTCTCAACTTTTCTACCTCCACATCACGTTCCAAGTGTAGCATTAGAAGCTCCTTCTGTTCTTTAAACGACAGTCCAACCCCAAGTCCAGACAGGACTGGAACCATACCTGAAACATTACCTGACTCAATTGACTGTTGGGAGGCAGGCCCCAGAAAGACAGACAAAACACTTTATCCACTAACTGTGCCTTTATTTCCACCAACAACTCCTCTTTATTCAACTGTTTGGGAAGTTCCACACCGTAATGGTCAGCCACTCTCAAAAGCTGATCTTTTTTATAAGTACGCAACAAATCCTCACTTGGGGACTCAACAACATCTTCAATAGAAGCCATTTAACTGTTTACCGACCAAGGCAAGGTCTTTCCAGCAGTACTGATAGTGAAAGACAGTTTTACATATGGAGACCCCACTCCTCTGGCTAACTACCTTACCAAATGCTTACTGACTCACTCAACCCGAGTCTTCGTGTAGAATTGTGGGAGGATTTTAAGCACAAAAGCCCAGTGACCCGGTTAACTCTCAGCAAATGAAAATCACCTAGGCAGTCATGGAGTGCACCCGAGCAAATGTTCTAGCCTAGGGGTGGGCGATATGACGATATATATCGTCGTGACGATATTAGGTCTCCACGATATGCTTTTTCAGAGATATCGTCCTATCGTGATAAAAAAAAAAAAATAGAAAAAAAAAAATAGCGGGAGGGGGAGAGGCTCTCCGTGCGCGGCGCAGGGGGCTATGACAGCGGACGGAGAGCCTCTTCCCCTCCCGCTCCCCCAGCCTCACCTACTGATTTTAATTTCACCATATATCAAGCCCGATCGATTTCACAATGTCAGCGCACCTCTGCTTTCGTTCAGTCCGAGTTGTTTGACACGCTCCCAAAGTCCCCGCCCCCTTTCTTTGCAGTGAGGGAAAATACACTGTTGGCAGTCTGCACACACAGCAATAATGGACGGAGAGTCAGATTCTGATGTAGAAGAATTAGATTTAGTCCCCAAAAATAACTCTACGTCTGTGGTATGGAAATATTTTGGATATAACACAACAGACACGGAGCAAACAAATGTAATTTGCAAAATGTGCAAAAAAGGAAATTTCAAAGCGACAGATGGCAACACGTCGGGCTTACGAGACCACCTCAAACGCAAGCACCAGAAAGAGCATGCAGAGACTGTAAGAGTGCAAGGTCCCCCGCGTGTGAATGCACAATCTACCGCAGCGACTGCACCAAAACAAACTACCATAGGGCAGGCATTTCATAAAGGGGCTCCTTATGGAAAGACTAGCAAACGGTGGAAAGACATAACTGACGCGGTGGCGTTTTATGTTTTTCCCTTCAGTTATGCTAAAGTCTTTTATTACACTTCAAGTCTACTCTAAAGTTTACATTTTAATTGTTTGGCACTGACTTTTCCTCATTGATGTTTTATGTTTTACTTAGTTATGTTTACCCTCCTTTTCATGTTTATTGATGTTCACTGCTCACTTGTTCATTCAGGGATTCATTTCTGAAATAAAACCAGCTTGAAATGCTGTGTTGGTCTGTTACTCCTTTTTGCTTTAGTTTCTGTCACCTTGTAGGTGCTTGTTCTGTTAAGTAACTTGAAAAATAACCATAATAACCGACATGAAAAAATATCGTGATATATATCGTCTATCGTGATACTGCTTGAAAATATCATGATAACATATTTTGCAATATCGCCCACCCCTACTCTAGCCACTTACTACACAAAAACAACAAACAAAAACAAAAAAAGGTTCAATGGAGACAGCTTGTGTCTCGTTGCTTACACCTAACAGGAATAAGGGTTCCAAACATTTGACAGCCTTTAACACAAAACAGCAACACCGGAACACATAGCTTGCCTTGGACAGAAACACAACACTCAGAGTCAACTCAGAGTCAACCAACCAGCTGCGTGAACACTCCCTGACTGAAATAGGTCACCATGTCCTTTATCCAGCACCGGAGATGATCCCGGACGAGCCCCCACTTGTTACATTTTTTTGTTCATTTTGTTGATATTTTTTAATAAAGTCAAGTAGAAATAAAGATTTTTTTCATGCTATTTTTGGATCTCTTAGGAGTTATTGTCTCCAGTTGCTGGGCAGCGAGGAGAATCTCAAAACTGAGATGGGAAAAAAAGTCATAATTCCCTTTTTAATATCTATTTTAAACTGCTGAGAGAACAACCCAAGTTTTATCCACCAATAAAAATAAAAGGACCAATTTATTGAAGCACAGGATTAAAAAACAGTTTCTGCTTTTAGAATCTCTTTATTAGTAAAACATGAGATTGGAGAGGATTGAAACTCTACAACATTCAAAGCAAACAGCATTTCCCAAACTAAACGTCGTGTCAGATCATTCTCATCTCCAGGATCCTCTTTCCTTGCATGTTCACCGTCACAGTGAGAGGCAGCATGTGGAAGAAGCCTTTGTTGAATTCCTCCACGGTTTGGAAGCCCATCCCCTCAGAAAGGACTTGAGTCTTTCCGTAAACTTCCAGAAAACGACCCTCAAACTGCACCTGCAGGTGAGCGTTTGTTTTGGTGGTGCGGAGTAATGTGATTACTTTAATCTTCCTGATCTGCAGAGGAGCAGCACTCTGATCCTGGACAAACACACAAATCACAGTCATACCAACAACTTCTCAGATAAGATAGGACTTTATTTATCCGTTAAAACTGTACACTAACAGTGCAGTAAAAAGAGCAATTAAATAACTACAGGAAACAAAGACGCTCACATAATTAATGTAAAATACTGTACAGTGACGAGCAGTATTTAGTAGTGCAAAAACCGTAGTGGCAGAGACGTAATTGCACGTTATTATAGAACATTATTAATAATATTGCACATGTTGATGGTAATGGTATTTATTTTGCACATAGTGGTGGTGTGGAAGTTCTCAGTCCCTTTGCTGAAGGGAGCTATAGAGTTTGATAAAGGAGTTAAATCAGGGGCGTTTAACCCATGTTAGTCCAGGGGTTACATCATCGTCAACAGTTTGAACCCGGAAATGTTGAGTACCCCAAAGTTATAAGATAGAAATGTATAGTAGTATCTTCGGCACATAGAAACTGCCGGATAGGACAATTTTCACAATTACCATAAGTTGCGTTAATTAGCATATGCAGACAATATTTACAAATGGTTTGGCCCATTTTGGTGTTTTGGGGTTATTGAGCCGATTTCTGACAGTTTTCGGATCAGAAATGTCAGTTTGAACCAGGAAGTGGACCTGTACTCTTTGGGCTGATTTGGATTAATCTTGGTTCCATTTGGAAGATTTAGTCGACAAGAGGAAAAAGTCAGAATTTTGAGATTTTTAGGAAAAAGTCTGACTGGTAGCAGCAGGCATTTTATATGAGAGAAATTAAAAGAAATAAACGATCCAAAACGTAAACATCTCAAATACAAATAAAATTGAATTAAAAAGTAGAAAATATACAAGTTGAATTACGAATTGACCGTAGCAAAATATAAAGCATGGCATCACATACATGAAGTGTGTGATGATGCTTAGTCCAATTCTGACACTTTCAGGATCAACAATGTCAGTTTAGTGTCCCCTAAAACCTTCAAATCGACCCAGAATTAGTCAAACAAAAGTACAAATATGGTCTCTTTCTGGTTAAAACTGTAATTTCTGACCCCGAAAACGTCAGAAATGGATTCAGCATCCCCAATAACCCCCCAAAGCGGTCCACATCAGCCAAGACATTTCTAAACTATTATCTTCATATGCTAATTGTACAAATGTCCAACATATGCAGGTTAGCATCCGGCAATGTGCTAAAGACCCTACTCTACATTTCTATCATGTCACTTCACGGTCACACCATGTCCGGGGTCACACCAGGACTATTCCCTTTGTTTTAGTGCAACAAAAAACGGCATTCTGATCATGTTCACATCGACTGGACTCTCTTCGTGCACAACGTCATGAACCACGGACTCTTCTGGAGAACAATGGCTGATGTCCTACCTTTGGCTTCGGTGTGGCTCCGGCTGGTTCCTTCTGTTGAGGCTCCACAGCTCCGATTGGAAGCTTCTGAATAAAACACCAGATTTAAAAAAGTACCAAAGACTTTCCAACGTTAGATTCTTTCTCCCACCAGGTTTCAGAAACATCGGGCCAGTGGTTTCTCTGGAATCTTGACAACAAACAAACAAACAAACAAAACAACATCTCTCAACTACCTTTGGATTTGGGAGGAACCAGGCTGAGTTCAGGGTCGAGACTCGACCCATGATCTGGGTTTCACCACTGCCGCCGGAAACCTCTGAACAAACATGAGATTTAAAAACACACGTTCCTGCCCCCATTGTGTGTGTGTGTGTGTGCCTGTGTGTGTACCAGCTGCAGGTTTCTTCTTCTTAGCCGCTGCTCCAGAGTCCGTTTCATTGCTCGTCGCCACTAAACACATACATTTAAAAAAGTTTAACGCACTGAAAATGATAAATATAATTATATATGATGAATAATATGTATACTGTGTGTGTGTGTGTGCGTGCGTGTGTGTGTGCGTGTGTGTTTGCGTGTGCGTGTGTGTGCCTGTGTGTGTACCAGCTGCAGGTTTCTTCTTAGCCGCTGCTCCAGAGTCCGTTTCATTGCTCGTCGCCACTAAACACATACATTTAAAAAAGTTTAACGCACTGAAAATGATAAATATAATTATATATGATGAATAATATGTATACTGTGTGTGTGTGTGTGCGTGCGTGTGTGTGTGCGTGTGTGTTTGCGTGTGTGTGCGTGTGTGTGCCTGTGTGTGTACCAGCTGCAGGTTTCTTCTTAGCCGCTGCTCCAGAGTCCGTTTCATTGCTCGTCGCCACTAAACACATACATTTAAAAAAGTTTAACGCACTGAAAATGATAAATATAATTATATATGATGAATAATATGTATACTGTGTGTGTGTGTGTGTGTGTGTGTGTGTGTGCGCACGTGTGTGTGTGTGTGTGTGTGTGTGTGTGTGTGTGTGTGTGTGTGTGTGTGTGTGTACCAGCTGCTGGTTTCTTCTTCTTAGGTGCTGCTCCTGAGTCAGCTGCAGGTTTGGTCCCTGTGAAAGAAGAGGCTCTAAATATTCACATCACCTGAACATGATCCCTCTTTAGGAGATCCTCAGAGATGTTCAACAGCATTGATCCGATTGGTCTAAAATAAGGCCTTAGTTAAAGGAGGGGTAGGTACGTTTGAGAAACCGGCTCGAGATACACTTGTTGTTATATCCCATGGAATGCTCTCAATGTACAGCACACACACAACCACATCATGAAGCTCTCTGATGACACAGCCATACTTAGTCTACCGACTAGAGACTCAGACATTTCTCTTTATAAACTTGAGATTGAAGAGGTTGTGAAGTGGTGTGAGGCGCACAACCTGGTGTTACATGTTAAAAAAACAAAGGAAATGACCTTTGACCCCAAGTCAGTAGGTGATCACAGCCCCGTCCTTATCAACAGGGAGGGAGTTGAGCAGGTTACACGTTTTAATTATTTGGGGATTTATTTTGATGCTCAGTTAGGCTGGGCCCATCAGGTGGATCAGGCAGCTCAGAGATAAGCCAGCGCCTGTATTTCCTGCGTCGCTCAGGGCTCATGGAGTGGATGCATCATGCTAATGTTCTACAGGGCAGAGTCTATTATCAGTTATGGCATCACAACATGGTTTGGTAACTTGTCAGTTAAATCTAAATATAACTCCAGAGCTTGATAAAAAGGGCTGGAAAAATAATTGGCATGCTTCCACCGTCCTCTCTTCAGGAGATATCTGAGGAGATGGTGAGAAAGCAAGGCCGTAAAATCACATGCGACCCCAAACACATCCTGTATAGAGAGTTTGAGTTGCAGAAGGTATAGATTACCAAACTGTAAACTGAACAGGTATAAGTTTTCCTTTGTTCCGCTGTCAATCAAGCTGCTGAACAGTCAGAAATAACTGTGATTATGCTGTTAGCAGTTGTTGGGAGGTGCAATGCTTACAGTGTAGTTTGTGCAATCGAGAAGGTTAAATAGGGAAAGTGCATTGTGTGTAAATATGGACACAATAGGGATATGTGCAGTTTGACGGACACTATGCATAGGTGAAATAGGGAAAGTGCAATATTGATTTGTGTATGAATACAATAGGGAAAAGTGCAATATTTGATTTATGTATGAATGCAATAGGGAAAGTGCAATTTGATTATGTATGTGCAATAGGGAAAGTTCGGTACCTGTATGTTTCTTGTTGTTTCTTTGCCATGTGATATATGTGATCTCTGTTCTGTATCTATGACTGATTGACCTGAATGTTTTTTATGTGTATTATCTCGATGCCCAAGACAAATTTCTCCTAAGGGAGACAATAAAACTCTATCTAATCTAATCTAAAAACGTCCCGATAGCAATGAATATCTGAAGTGCTTTGAAGCCGTGGCGCTGCAGAAAGCTCGACCAATCATCTGAGCCGGCTGAAGTAACTGGATGGCCTACCTGCCTGTCAGCCTTCCATCGGGGCACACACTGATCTCTGCCCTCATTGGTCATGTGCGCGTTCGTGTGTGTTGGAGGAGGGGCTCTGTGAGGAAGTAGCAGATTTTTTCCGGCTGTGTATTTTCAAATTCTAGCCACTCGAGCTGGTTTCTCCAACATTACCTACCCCACCTTTAAGGTTAAAGGAGTTACATATCACCTATTATGCTATATTTGAACAATATATTATACATATCTATACAAAACATGTCTCACTCGTTGGAGCCTCATCCCCCTCCATTTCAGCCCTGTTACTAATGTACTGATTCTGGCCCTTTAAATGTCACGAGCTGCTGCTGGCCACGCCCCTTTGGAGCAACTGCTGGCCCCGCCCATTCAAAGCTTCTGCTGGCAACGCCCCTTTGGAGCTGCTGCTGGCAACGCCCCTTTGGAGCATGCAAGCAGTGAGCTCTGTGAAGAGAAGGCTGTCTACAAACAGAAACGCAGCTAATCGCTGCCGTGATTAAACTCAGCGAAAGGGGCGTGGCGAAAGGGGCGTGGCCAGCAGCAGCTCCAAAGGGAGTGTTCCAAACCACAACAAGCTTTCTCTCTCGCGGGTTTACCACAAAGTGAGTTATTTGTATATTCTGCGGCCGCGACGTGTACAGGAACGTGGTTCTACATACAGAACAGTGCCGCTAGGATCCTGATGAGGATGAGAAAGTTCTATCACATCACACCCGTCCTTCATTCCCTCCACTGGCTTCCTCTCTCAGTCAGGATCGAATACAAGATCTCACTGCTCACCCATCAGTGCAGAGTTTCTCAAAGTGTGGGGCGAGAGATGTGATAGGTGGGTCGCGAAAAAAAAAAATTATTTAAAAAAAATAATAATTCAAAAACATTATTTACATTTTTTTTCCACATTTATTTATTATTTATACACTGGTGGAATATCAAAACAACGGCCCGCCCGGGGTGCAAAACGTATCAATGAAAAGCGACCCTCTACCACACAAAACAACACCTGTAGATAACCCAATTTGTGTTCTTTGAAATTGAAAAGGATATTGCATTGTGTTTGTTACTTTCGTTGCAGTTGTATGTCTTAAGTGTAATTTGGCATGCTTTTATTTTGAAGGCAAGTTTACGCTGTTGACAGTTGTTGTTGCTATGGAAACAAGAAACGTTTCACAGCGGGCGGAACTTGTCATAAAGTCCGCGATAATAAAGCCCACCCATTTAGAGGGAAGATATGATTGGTCAATTGTACTGTCATTTGACATTACTCTCGTTCAGTTACTATAGCTGGCCCTCTGTGAATTCATAGCTGAACGTCCAATCAGCTCCTGTCTTCACAGACTCCCAGAGAGGAGCTTCTTTCATTTAACCCTTCACATTCAAACAGAAACTGAATAGGCAGATTCAAAGGATTTATTTCTTTGGAAATGTTATTTTAAATACAATTTAATCAAGTTATTTTTGGTAAAACTAATGACAAATATTACTAAAAACATATTTAAAAAAAATATATAAAGAAAAATATAATTTGTTTTAATGTTTTTAAATATTATTTTGTAGAATATCTTAGGCCCTCAGAGACAGGCTCGTCACTGGTAAAAATCTCTCATACACACGTGTGAAACGCTCTCACAGACACACACAACAGCGTTGCAGTCGGGAAGAAAAGCAATGTGGAGCGAGAGAGCGAGAGAGAGAGAGAGCAAGAGAGCAAGAGAGAGAGAGAGAGCACACCATTATCTATTTAATAAAGTTGTACAAAATAAAGTAAGAAATCATTCCAATGTGTACTATAGGACAGTAAAAAGTTAAAAGGGGAGTGATTAGTCAAATATGCATAAATAAAAAGAAAGAATGCTAACTAGGTAACATAAGATAAGAATAAACAAGTTTAAATTATTTGTTGTGATCATATTCTAAAGATGTTTGGATTATTGAAAAGTATACAGTACAGCTCCCTTTCATCTGAGTGCTGAGAGCCGTATCCATAAATTCATGTAGGGCTCAAAGTAGGGCTGCTCGATTATGGCAAAAATCATAATCTCGATTATTTGGGTCAATAATTGATATCACGATTATTAAAAACGATTAACCATTTACTTTGAAAAACATCAATTTATTGAAGAAAATAATTTGAAAAGTATGTTTTTAACAGTTGACTACCCTGAACTTTAAGTATAATTCAACTGAAAAACCTATTTAAAAAATAAAATCGTTTTATTTCGATTATGTTGTTTTCATAATCGTTGCAAGCCAAAATCGTAATTGCGATTAAAATACGATTTAATTGAGCAGCCCTAGCTCAAAGTGCACCAGATTGATGCATTCAACTTCAACATTTAAAAAAATCTTCCTGGGGGTGCATGCCCCCGGACCCCCCCTAGAGGATGTGACGTCCACCCCCAAATAAAGCAGGTTAAAATAATTAAATTGCTACATTTTATTTTAGTAAACACTGAAAACGGGTCCCACAGACCCAAACAGCACTCAAAGGTTAAAGGTAGCATATAATAATGTTAAAATGTGCTAAATATATACACTGCAAAAAAACAAAAAAGAGGAGTAAAAGTCGCTCACGACTTGTTTTATTTTTTGAAAGTAACCCTCATCCTAAAAAAACTTGGAGACCCCGTTATAGAACGATACATTTGACAATTTTAAGCTTGGCCTACCATTTTATTGGAGCGATGAGGAACAGGTGGGGCTTGAAAAGGCCCACCTGTTCGAAGCGGGGAATGACAGAAAAAGTTTGAGAACCACTGCATCAGTGCATCCTCCGTTCCACAACCAACCATCTGCTTCGCCCCCCCAGGACCAAACTCTGCACCATGGGGGGGCTTTCTGTGCAGCTGCTCCTCACCTGTGGAATTCCCTCCCAGACCACCTGAGGACTCCCGGACGCCTTTAAGAAAGCCCTCAAAACCTTTCTATTACGCCTCTTGTAGCGCTTTGGGATTGCTTTTAGCAATGGAAGTTCCTTTACAATTAAAATGTGTTATTATTAACGTAAACAAGCGGAAATGTGTGCAGAAACATTTACGGAAAACGTGTACGGGAACGTGGTTAACTGGCCCAGACCAAGCTCTCGTCCAACGTTTATGGAAACGTGTACGGAACTGCTACGAAATAAGTTCAAGTGTTATTTAAACGTTTTGAGAAGGAGGTCTGGCTCTCGTCCAACACGACCCCGCTGAGCTGACCTTTGTTTTTCTCCCGGAGTTTCTTCAGCTCGTCCTTGATGCCTCTGAGCGGCTGCTGCACGGCGGCGTCCAGCCTGGGCAGGTTCTTCATCTGGCGGTCGATGAGTGTGATGGATAGCTCGGTGCCGTAGTACTGGATGATGACGCTGGGCATGTCGCCCCGCTCCCGCCCCTCCTTCTTCCCCTGAGGGATCTTCTCTAGGTTAAACAGAAGTTTCCGGAACTCGTCGCCCGTCAGCTCGTCCAGGATGGAGCTCAGCGCCGTCCTCCACTTGGTCTCCAATGCCTTCAGGTCCATCTGAGCACAAACAGGAGGAGGTGGGCGGTAACAGTCTGTTAGAGCTGTCTTCTCTCTGCTAGACAGTGACACCAACAGCAGTGGTGGCGTTAGACTTTTTCGTTGTTCGTCATTTTGACTCATTTTATTTTTCATGTTTAAATGATGAGACATATTTAATGTTTGGCAGTGGGGCTGGCCCATAGTGGCGCTAGGGGCGCCGCCCCACCCTCTTCCCACATACAAAAATATTTTCCACCAGCCACCACTGAATGTTTGGGTACTAAGCAGACGCTAATGTTCATTCATTCATTGTTTAAAAAATAATTCATTCACAGAACTTTCAAGGGCATGGAGAGAAAAAAGGTGTGGTCGGTGTCTCCATGGCCGTATCCACCATTGTGGACCTCGGTAATTTTTCCCGAGCTGTGTAACAAAACTTGTGAAATAATTGCACTAAACGGAGTTCTTTGTAGAACTTCCATTTACTGACCATGGGGGCGCTGCATAACTACGTAGCCTCTGTTAAAGCAAACAGAAGAAGACGACATTGTATCAACAAACCACCGCAGCCGGACTTGAACGGATGTGTGAGAGAGAGGGGACAGAGAGAGATGAGAGTAGAGAACAGGTAGAGGACAGAGAGAGAGAGAGTAGAGAACAGGTAGAGGACAGAGAGAGAGAGTAGAGACAGAGAGACAGAGAGAGAGAGTAGAGAACAGGTAGAGGACAGCGACGAGAGGAGAGTAGAGGACTACCTGATTCTTTACTCTCTATCTCTCTGTCTCTACTGTTCTCCTCTCTCTCTCTGCCCTCTACCTGTTCTTTACTCTCTCTCCTCGGTCTTCTACCTGTTCTTTACTCTCTCTCTCTCCTCTACCTGTTCTCCTCTCTCTCTGTCCTCTACTGTTCTCATCTCTCCTCTCTCTGTCCTCTACCTGTTCTCCTCTCTCTCTCTCTGTCCTCTACCTGTTCTTACTCTCTCTCTCTCTCTCTCTCTGATCTTCTACCTTTCCTTTACTCGATCTCTCTCTCTCTCGTCTCTCAAACATCTCTCTCGTCTTCTACCACCTGATTCTTTACCTCTCTCTCTCTGTCCTCCTTACCTGTTCTCCTCTCTCTGTCCTCTACTATCCTGTTCTCCTCTCTCTCTCTCTGTCCGCTAACCGGTTCTCCTCTCTCCTCTCTTCTGTCCTTCCTCCTACCGGAACCTGGTAGAAGGAAAGAGAGAGAAGAGAGTAAAGAACAGGTAGAGGACAGAGAGAGAGGAGAGAGTAAAGAACAGGTACCCACTGACATGGTTTGAAGTCACTATATTATCAACGTGTGACAAAAAAAAAAAAAAAAAAAAAAAAAAGGGCGACCTGCAGCCAATCCTGCAGCAGGTGAAAGAGTTACCTGCTGAAAGCCCAACCCCTGCAGGGGGTCTGGGGGGATTGTCCCCCAGGAGATCTTTTGAAATACTAACATAAAATACGCATTCTGGTTCTCTCTTGAGAAGAAACATAAATACATCTATTACTACACATTTTAAAAAATGAATGCCATTTTAGTTTGTTGTTACTTTGTTCTGAAAGCTGAACCTGCTGCTCCTCACAGAGAGAAGAGGAGAGGCTGGGAGTTACTTTACATTGTGGATAAGGGAGGACAGCCCCCATTGTTCTGTGCGTCCACATGAAGACAGCCCACACACCAATCATCACACCGGCTCTTATTTCATTACGTGGTGATTTCTATCAACACGTAATGTTGTATCGATGTATATAGAGATGTACTGTAACTACAGCAAAGGTATTCTCCGTCGGGACTTCCTGCAACAACACCACGCCGTTATCTTGATTCTGATTGGTCAGAAAACATTATCAAAGATGTTCTCTTGAGAAGACGATCACTACGTGACAAAAGTTTTCAAAACCGTTTCTGGTCTTCGGTATTTCCAGACGTGGCTCCTGAAATCAGTCTGACTAACTGCTGTCTGTGCAGTTTACTCCGCGAGTTGGCGGACTTTATTTTGCTTACTTTAACATCATGTCTCAAGGTGGGGCTGAGCCATTTCTTGGTATGGGTGTAGCCGACCCCAGCCATACCCTGGCGCTGCCACTGACTTCAACTGTTACTCAGTAACAAGATCTGCATCTTTTGTATAGTTGAGTTTGACACCCCTGGTTTAAAGAGCAGGGAATACTAAAACACCTTAAAGTAACCCTTCAGTAAACTCATAATGACATGTTACTGAACAAGCTGAGTGTGAACTTACTGCGTCTCTTCCTTCAGCCTCAGCCTGGGGTTTCACACGGTAGATTTTTTAATCAGATTTATAAAGAGGAAGTCAGAGGAGCGCGAAGTCTGAACCTGTTTGGATCGTACCAACTGAAACCTGGATTTGACTAACATGGGGAGATGGACACGTCAGTGCACGAAACACATCTAATGTGTGTGTGTGTGTGTGTGTGTGTGTGTGTGTGTGTATAATGTATCAGAGTTAGAAAGAGGAAGTCTGAACCGGTTTGGATCGTACCAAATGAAATCTTGATTTGCTGACCTGTTAATTTGTAATAGCACAAATATATAACGGAGAAGCCCCCCCCCCCCAGTTATTCTCCAACTGTCATTGTTAACCCTCATGACAACCCCTCCAGTGAAGAATGGTTTGGCCCAAAATGAACCTTCCTTAAGTTTCATTTATTGAGAATAGGATCTCATTAACATATTATAAAAGTGTATCTTATATAAAATAAATACATGTTAAATAAGAGTTAAATAAAGGGACATGATTAAAGATTATGATGAAAATATTGATTTCTTATTTTTGTTAAATTGAATGGCATTTTATTTTTGTATTATCAGCTTCAGGCTTGGTGTTTTTGTTTATGAATAATAAATCAGACCAGATAAATAGTAAAATGAACAAAATAAATTACTGGGGAACGTTGAATAGGGGAACGTTTTAATCAGTTATTGCGGTATAATACATTTAAAAAAAATACATGTAAAACACATTTTAAATACATGATAATTATTGTTAGTTTACGTTGTTTTTCTGATTCTGGATCGCTGAACATTGACCGATTCATAAACACAACAATAACACCAGGTTCTTTATTAATGTACAGTTTATTAAACTAATAACTTCAAACACAAGCTATAAAAAACAGGGAGATAAAGAATTAAAGTAAGGTTGAGTTTTTTAAAAAGTCAGAATTTTGAGATTTTGAGAAAAAAGTCAACATTTTAAAAATAATGAAGATTTTTTAGATTTTTTGAAAAAGTTCAACATTCGAGCTTTTTACCAAAAAGTCAGAATTTTTATATATTTTTGCAAAAAGTCAAAATTTCGAAATTTTAAATTTCGAGGAAAAAATTTATTTGCAGAACTCCCCTTCAGATGTTCTCAGGTACCTCATTCACACCAACGGTGTTTCTGGTCCGGTTCGGAGCTGGAGCTTGAAAGCACCGGGTTTTCCTGTTCACACCGCAGCGGAATCCGGTTCGTTTCAAGCACCAAACAATTGTCCGGCTAGAGCAAAAGCACCGCATACGTCACGCTTACGTCGAGGCGGGGGGCAGAGAGACAGATCAACTCCTGAACAACAACAACAAGCACGTTGTCAATCAATCAATGTTTATTTATATAGCCCAATATCATAAATGTTACATTTGTCTCAGTGGTCTTCACAGTGTGTACAGAATATCAGTATGACAATACGACACCCTCTGTCCTCAGACCCTCTGTCCTCAGACCCTCTGTCCTCAGACCCTCTGTCCTTAGACCCTCACATCGTACAAGGAAAAACTTCCAAAGAAAACCCAGTTTAAAGGGAAAAATGGGAGAAACCTCAGGGAGAGCAACAGAGGAGGGATCCCTCTCCCAGGACGGACAGACGTGCAATAGATGCCGTGTGTAAATTGAAAAGATAATACATTTGTTGAAAAGATAATACATTTGTTGTATCCAGTTTGTACACAACGATGGAGAAACTTAACAAGCAGCAGTGGTCCACTGAAGAGACCAGCTACCTGCTGGGAATCTGGTCTTCCGAAGAGGTGCAGAGGAAGCTTGAGCACAATCGGCCATTGTTGTTGTTGTCGGTGTCAGCTGTGAGGGGTTTCCGCGCGGTTTGGCTTTATGAAGCAGGCACGCAAACGGTTACGTCGTCATGACGCAAACGATGACGCAATGACGCAGCACCAGTTGGACTCTGGGCGGTGTGAAAAGAGCCGGAGCTAAACCGAAGAACCGGTTCTGAACCTGAAAAGCTCTAGCACGGAGCTTGAACCGGAGTTGCGTTGGTGTGAATGAGGTAAGGGTCTGACATGTTGATGATTCTGTTTCCTTGTATTTCAGCCTCCACTGAGAGCGGGATTCTTTCAAGGAGATCTTCACCAAAGCCTGTCTTCAGCTGGAAGTCGAGCGTTTTCGCCAGAAGTCGAGACGCCACGACTTAAACAACACCTCTTTTCAGGCTGGCTTTGTATCAGCAACATCACCTTTTGATTTGATTTCTAATAATTATTATTCTTATTTCCTCATCGTCCTTTATTTTACAGAGAGGGAACATTACTTATTTCATTTTTATTATCACCGTCAGAATCTTGAGGAAAACGTCAGAATTTTGAGAAAAAAAACCTGGATTTTGAGATTTTGAGAAAAAAAATCCGAATTTTGAGAAAAACAATACATTTTGAGGAAAAAGTCCGAATTTTGAGATGTTGAGGAAAGCTGTCATCACAGATTAAACATGTCTAACTGGAGGCTGCAGGCACCCTGGTGATTTTGGTGAACTGAGTTGAGTTGAGATACACTTCCCTTAAGTACACCTTGCGCTTCATGTTGTTAAGAAGAATGACGTGTCCGACTGAAACGCCTTTGGTCTGCAGGATGGCCTCGTCCCACATGGTGACGCTGATTTCCTCAGCTTCCTGTTTCAGATTGAACCTTTTCGTCTTCTTCTCCTCGTGTTGCACCTTCACTTTTTTGATGGGATCAACCTGAAAAAAGCAGCAGATAAAGCACACAAATGATTTCTATTTCACAACATTTAAAAAAAAAACTGCCTTATAAATATATTAGTGCTGTCAAAATTATCGCGTTAACGGCGGTAATTAATTTTTTGAATTAATTGCGTTAAAATATTTAACGCATTTAACGCATGTGCAGAATGGCCCGCCCCATACGTGCCCCCAGTGGCAGCGCCAGGGTATGGCTGGGGTAGGCTGCACCCATACCAAGAGATGGCTTAGCCCCACCATGAGACATGATGTTAGAGTAAGCAAAATAAAGTCTGCCAACTCGCGGAGTAAACTGCAGAGACAGCAGTTAGTAAGACTGATTTCAGTAGCCACGGTTTGGAAAACTTTTGTCACGTAGTGATCGACTTCTCAATAGAACATCTTTGATAATGTCTTCTGGCCAATCAGAATCAAGATAACGGCGTGGTGTTGTTGCAGGAAGTCCCGACGGAGAATACTTTTGCTGTAGTACAGGGGTGCACATAACTGGTACGCAGGTTATGTGCGTAATCTGAAATGCGTACCGTCACCAGAGTTGGGTGTAACGCGTTACTGTAATAATATTACTTTGTTGGTAACGGAGTAGTGTAACGCGTTACTTTTATAATCCAGTAATCACACTACAGTTACTAACATCGCCCCGACACGCGTTACTTCGTTACTCTCTAAAATCAGTCATAATCAAACCTCAACAAACACCTGCAAAGAACACATGCTAAGGTGAAGCTAACGCACATAGCTGTTGTTTATTTATATCACACACGTAGTCTGTTCTTCTTCTCTGTCTTCCGGTTGTTGCCTGTTTTGAATGACGAATACACACTACCGCCGCCTGCTGGTAAGGAGAGTTATTGCCACTCACGCATGCGCAGTTCGTACGTGCTCGGCTGAAGTCTTTGCGGTGTCTGGTTCCAGTGCGACACATGGCCAACACGCAGGAGAACACGCCGACGCAACAGCGTGATCAGAGATAGACTGCGCAAAATATACAGATAGCAGGAGACAGAGAACAGCCACGGTCAGATAGCAGGAGACAGAGGACAGCCACGGTCAGATAGCAGGAGACAGAGGACAGCCACGGTCAGATAGCAGGAGACAGAGGACAGCCACGGTCAGATAGCAGGAGACAGAGGACAGCCACGGTCAGATAGCAGGAGACAGAGGACAGCCACGGTCAGATAGCAGGAGACAGAGGACAGCCACGGTCAGATAGCAGGAGACAGAGGACAGCCACGGTCAGATAGCAGGAGACAGAGGACAGCCACGGTCAGATAGCAGGAGACAGAGGACAGCCATGGTCAGATAGGAGAACATTCAGGATCTGGATCAGTCTTATGCGACAATGGAAACTGAACTAAAGAGAACATTTGAAACTTTAGCAGTCTGTGTGATCTGCCTGTAGGGAGGGGCGGGCCGGCCCTGCGAGTAAAGTAACGAGTAAAGTAACGAGTAAAGTAACGAATTACTTTATGTAGAGAGTAACGAAGTAGTGTAATATATTACTTTTTTTTAAAGTAATATGTAATATATTACTTTTTTTTAGTAACGACCCCATCTCTGACCGTCACTTGTGTCACAAAGCGCATCTACGTACTTGTGAAGCTTTTCCAGAAGGCGGTTAGATCACCGGACGACAGAGTCGGTCTCCGTGTGCACAGACAGGCTGCTGTTAACGTCGGTCTGTACAACGGAACTGTGCCAAAACTACGCCAACCGGCTGCGGAGGGAGACTCCCCCATCACTGGAGAACTGCGCTAAAACAGCTGATCACAACGTTCACACTCTGTGGTCACGAAGTACTCCACTAGCTCCCCCCCCCTCTGTCGACTTTCCTGAAGTACTCCACTAGCCCCCCCCCTCTGTCGACTTTCCTGAAGTACTCCACTAGCCCCCCCCTCTGTCGACTTTCCTGAAGTACTCCACTAGCCCCCCCCTCTGTCGACTTTCCTGAAGTACTCCACTAGCCCCCCCCTCTGTCGACTTTCCTGAAGTACTCCACTAGCCCCCCCCTCTGTCGACTTTCCTGAAGTACTCCCCCGTTGATAGAAATCAACACGTAATGAATTCAGACCCCATGGTTTCTTGATTGATAGGTGTGTGGGTTGTCTTTCATTTTGACACGCAGACATTTTTATAATAAACATAGATACTGTGTTAAATGGATATATCCGCCTTCTTTCATTTATCTTTCCATTCCCAACAATATACATAAAGAAATGGCATATTTTGGACATAGTTCGAATGGTGATTAATGTGATTAATTAATTTTTAAGCTGTGATTAATCTGATTAAAATGTTTAATTGTTTGACAGCCCTAAAATATATATAAATAAATATCATATCAATGACTGGTCCATTAGTTTATCTTTAGTTATCCGTGAATAAATAGGTTTATAAGATCTTGAAAATGACACATTTGTTGAATGCATGACCAACCTAACCAGGCTCCAGTGCATGAAGCAGGTCTGCAGTTTGAACTCACCTGGGTGACGGTTCCTTCGACGCTCACGTATGTCTTGAGAGGAGATGATTTGATGTCTTTAATGGAGGTAAGTGGACTCTCAGGATAAAACAGCTCGGATTTTTTAAACACTTTCCCAACAATTGCTTCCGTCTCAAGAATTCCACTGGATTTCAGATCAAAGATGGATTCCTCCTGCACACAAAGAAAAGAAAAGCCTCTCAATGAACGTAAATACAAAACATGTCTCAAAGCTGTAAGTGTTAAATAAGAAATACGCATTTACCCAAGGGTGTAACTTTGGTTAAGAAGTGGGGGACACACAAAACAGGGGGTCCTCCGCAATGAAAAATGTTCTCGATTTAATTCCATTTCCTGCCTTTCTACAAATATATTAGCTCTATATAAAACAGGAAGTTACGTTAAGACATGAATACAATCGCAATGAAAGTAACAAAAACAACTCCTTTTGAGGTTCAAAGAACACACATTGGGTTGTTTACATAAACTATTTATATTGCAAATACATGTTTTAACCAGGAAGGGAAGACGGACACGGACATGACACATGTGATCTGCAGTACCACAATATATCGCATCGCAATACTTAGTATATCGTAGAATCGCAATCCTATCGTATCGTGGCTTAAGTATCGCGATTGTATCGTATCGTATCGTGCGGAGCCTGGTGATTCCCAGCCCGACTAAGGAGAGTGCTTGAGTCCATGAGTAAACCAACATAGTGGATCTGCCCGTTGATTGTTAAATACTCCAACTTCGAATGGCTTCCTTGTTTGACTCTTCAGCCGGGATTCTTGAGAATCAGGCTGGGTGTTTTTCCGTTGTCGTGCTGACAGAAAGACTAACCAGTCCGAGCACATTTTCTACCTGTGGAGCCAGAGGGCTCAGGCTGAGGTTCTTGATGAGTTTCTCGATGGAGTCATCCAGGCTCTGGGTTTCACCGCTACCACCGGGAACCTCTGAACAAACACAGGATACAAAACGTTAGAAATCTTCCTGGTCCATTTAGCTGAAAATGATAAAATAATAATAATAATATGTGGGGACGTGTACGGAAACGTATGTGGGGACGTGTACGGCAACGTATGTGGGAACGTGGCGTATGTGGGGACGTGTACGGCAACGTATGTGGGAACGTGTACGGCAACGTATGTGGGGACGTGGCGTATGTGGGGACGTGTACGGCAACGTATGTGGGAACGTGTACGGCAACGTATGTGGGGACGTGGCGTATGTGGGGACGTGTACGGCAACGTATGTGGGGACGTGGCGTATGTGGGGACGTGTACGGAAACGTATGTGGGGACGTGTACGGCAACGTATGTGGGGATGTGTACGGCAACGTATGTGGGGACGTGTACGGTAACGGGAATTGTACGGAAACGTATGTGGGGATGTGTACGGAAACGTATGTTGGGCCGTGTATGGAAACGTATGTTGGGCCGCGTACGGCAACGTATGTGGGGACGTGTACGGCAATGTATGTGGGGATGTGTACGGAAACGGGACGTGGACGGAAACGGGACGTGTACGGAAACGTATGTTGGGCCGTGTATGGAAACGTATGTGGGGACGTGTATGGAAACGTATGTGGGGACGTGTACGGAAACGTATGTTGGGACGTGTATGGAAACGTATGTGGGGACGCGTACGGCAACGTATGTGGGGACGTGTACGGCAACGTATGTGGGGACGTGTACGGAAACGTATGTTGGGACGTGTATGGAAACGTATGTGGGAACGTGACGTATGTGGGGACGTGTACGGCAACGTATGTGGTGACGTGTACGGAAACGTATGTGGGGATGTGTACGGCAACGTATGTGGGGACGTGTACGGCAACGGGAATTGTACGGAAACGTATGTGGGGATGTGTACGGAAACGTATGTTGGGCCGTGTATGGAAACGTATGTTGGGCCGCGTACGGCAACGTATGTGGGGACGCGTACGGCAACGTATGTGGGGACGTGTACGGAAACGTATGTGGGGACGTGTACTGAAACGTATGTTGAGACGTGTACGGAAACGGGACGTGTACGGAAACGTATGTTGGGCCGTGTATGGAAACGTATGTGGGGACGTGTATGGAAACGTATGTGGGGACGTGTATGGAAACGTATGTGGGGACGCGTACGGCAACGTATGTGGGGACGTGTACGGCAACGTATGTGGGGACGTGTACGGAAACGTATGTTGGGACGTGTACGGAAACGTATGTGGGGACGCGTACGGAAACGTATGTGGGGACGCGTACGGCAACGTATGTGGGGACGCGTACGGCAACGTATGTGGGGACGCGTACGGCAACGTATGTGGGGACGTGTACGGAAACGTATGTGGGGACGTGTACTGAAACGTATGTTGAGACGTGTATGGAAACGTATGTGGGAACGTGACGTATGTGGGGACGTGTACGGCAACGTATGTGGGGACGTGTACGGAAACGAATGTGGGGATGTGTACGGCAACGTATGTGGGGACGTGTACGGCAACGTATGTGGGGACGTGTACGGCAACGGGAATTGTACGGAAACGTATGTGGGGATGTGTACGGAAACGTATGTTGGGCCGTGTATGGAAACGTATGTGGGGACGCGTACGGCAACGTATGTGGGGACGTGTACGGCAATGTATGTGGGGACGTGTACGGAAACGTATGTCGGGACGTGTATGGAAACGTATGTGGGGACGTGTACGGAAACGTATGTTGGGACGTGTATGGAAACGTATGTGGGGACGCGTACGGCAACGTATGTGGGGACGTGTACGGCAACGTATGTCGGGACGTGTACTGAAACGTATGTTGGGACGTGTACGGAAACGTATGTGGGGACGCGTACGGCAACGTATGTGGGGACGTGTACGGAAACGTATGTCGGGACGTGTACTGAAACGTATGTTGGGACGTGTACTGAAACGTATGTTGGGACGTGTATGGAAACGTATGTGGGGACGTGTACGGCAACGTATGTGGGAACGTGACGTATGTGGGGACGTGTACGGCAACGTATGTGGGGACGTGGCGTATGTGGGGACGTGTACGGAAACGTATGTGGGGATGTGTACGGCAACGTATGTGGGGATGTGTACGGCAACGTATGTTGGGCCGTGTATGGAAACGTATGTGGGGACGCATACGGCAACGTATGTGGGGACGTGTACGGCAACGTATGTGGGGACGTGGCGTATGTGGGGACGTGTACGGCAACGTATGTGGGGACGTGGCGTATGTGGGGACGTGTACGGCAACGTATGTGGGGACGTGGCGTATGTGGGGACGTGTACGGAAACGTATGTGGGGATGTGTACGGCAACGTATGTGGGGATGTGTACGGCAACGTATGTGGGGACGTGTACGGTAACGGGAATTGTACGGAAACGTATGTGGGGATGTGTACGGAAACGTATGTTGGGCCGTGTATGGAAACGTATGTTGGGCCGCGTACGGCAACGTATGTGGGGACGTGTACGGCAATGTATGTGGGGATGTGTACGGAAACGGGACGTGTACGGAAACGGGACGTGTACGGAAACGTATGTTGGGCCGTGTATGGAAACGTATGTGGGGACGTGTATGGAAACGTATGTGGGGACGTGTACGGAAACGTATGTTGGGACGTGTATGGAAACGTATGTGGGGACGCGTACGGCAACGTATGTGGGGACGTGTACGGCAACGTATGTGGGGACGTGTACGGAAACGTATGTTGGGACGTGTATGGAAACGTATGTGGGAACGTGACGTATGTGGGGACGTGTACGGCAACGTATGTGGTGACGTGTACGGAAACGTATGTGGGGATGTGTACGGCAACGTATGTGGGGACGTGTACGGCAACGGGAATTGTACGGAAACGTATGTGGGGATGTGTACGGAAACGTATGTTGGGCCGTGTATGGAAACGTATGTTGGGCCGCGTACGGCAACGTATGTTGGGACGTGTACGGAAACGGGACGTGTACGGAAACGTATGTTGGGCCGTGTATGGAAACGTATGTGGGGACGTGTATGGAAACGTATGTGGGGACGTGTATGGAAACGTATGTGGGGACGCGTACGGCAACGTATGTGGGGACGTGTACGGCAACGTATGTGGGGACGTGTACGGAAACGTATGTTGGGACGTGTATGGAAACGTATGTGGGGACGCGTACGGAAACGTATGTGGGGACGCGTACGGCAACGTATGTGGGGACGCGTACGGCAACGTATGTGGGGACGCGTACGGCAACGTATGTGGGGACGTGTACGGAAACGTATGTGGGGACGTGTACTGAAACGTATGTTGAGACGTGTATGGAAACGTATGTGGGAACGTGACGTATGTGGGGACGTGTACGGCAACGTATGTGGGGACGTGTACGGAAACGAATGTGGGGATGTGTACGGCAACGTATGTGGGGATGTGTACGGCAACGGGAATTGTACGGAAACGTATGTGGGGATGTGTACGGAAACGTATGTTGGGCCGTGTATGGAAACGTATGTGGGGACGCGTACGGCAACGTATGTGGGGACGTGTACGGCAATGTATGTGGGGACGTGTACGGAAACGTATGTCGGGACGTGTATGGAAACGTATGTGGGGACGTGTACGGAAACGTATGTTGGGACGTGTATGGAAACGTATGTGGGGACGCGTACGGCAACGTATGTGGGGACGTGTACGGCAACGTATGTCGGGACGTGTACTGAAACGTATGTTGGGACGTGTATGGAAACGTATGTGGGGACGCGTACGGCAACGTATGTGGGGACGTGTACGGAAACGTATGTCGGGACGTGTACTGAAACGTATGTTGGGACGTGTACTGAAACGTATGTTGGGACGTGTATGGAAACGTATGTGGGGACGTGTACGGCAACGTATGTGGGAACGTGACGTATGTGGGGACGTGTACGGCAACGTATGTGGGGACGTGGCGTATGTGGGGACGTGTACGGAAACGTATGTGGGGATGTGTACGGCAACGTATGTGGGGATGTGTACGGCAACGTATGTTGGGCCGTGTATGGAAACGTATGTGGGGACGCATACGGCAACGTATGTGGGGACGTGTACGGCAATGTATGTTGGGACGTGTATGGAAACGTATGTGGGGACGCGTACGGCAACGTATGTGGGGACGTGTACGGAAACGTATGTGGGGACGCGTACGGCAACGTATGTGGGAACGTGACGTATGTGGGGACGTGTACGGAAACGTATGTGGGGACTTGGCGTATGTGGGGACGTGTACGGAAACGTATGTGGGGACGTGTACGGAAACGTATGTGGGGACGTGGCGTATGTGGGGATGTGTACGGAAACGGGACGTGTACGGAAACGGGACGTGTACGGAAACGTATATGGGGACGTGTACGGAAACGTATGTGGGGATGTGTACGGAAACGGGACGTGTACGGAAACGTATGTGGGGACGTGTACGGCAACGTATGTGGGAACGTGTACGGCAACGGGACGTGTACGGCAACGGGACGTGTACGGCAACGGGACGTGTACGGCAACGTATGTGGGAACGTGTATGGCAACGTATTTGGGGACGTGTACGGCAACGTATGTGGGGACGTGTACGGAAATGTATGTGGGGACGTGTACGGCAACGGGACGTGTACGGCAACGGGACGTGTACGGCAACGGGACGTGTACGGCAACGTATGTGGGGACGTGCACGGAAAACTTTTTCGGAACTGCTCCGAAATAAGTGAAAGAGTTATTTAAAATGTTTTGAGAAGGAGGTCTGGCTCTCGTCCAACACGACCCCGCTGAGCTGACCTTTTTTGTTCTCGCGGAGTTTCTTCAGCTCCTTAATTTCTTCGAGCGGCTGCTGCACGGCGGCGTCCAGCCTGGGCAGGAACTTCACCAGGTTGTCGATGACTGCGATGGATCCCTCGGTGCCGTAATACTGGATGATGACGCTGGGCATGTCGCCCCGCAGCCGCCCCTCCTTCTTCCCCTGAGGGATCTTCTCCAAAAGACACAGAAGTTTCCGGAACTCGTTCTCCGTCAGCTCGTCCAGGATGGAGCTCAGCGCCGTCCTCCACTTCGTCTCCAACACCTTCAGGTCCATCTGAGCACAAACAGGAGGAGGTGGGCGGTAACAGTCTGTTAGAGCTGTCTTCTCTCTGCTAGACAGTGACACCAACAGCAGTGGTGGCGTTAGACTTTTTCGTTGTTCGTCATTTTGACGGACAGGATCGTAACATTTCCGAAATATTACCCGTCATTTTACTTTTCATGTTTAAATGATGAGACATATTTAATGTTTATGTTTGGGTACTAAGCAGACGCTAATGTTCATTCATTTTTTTTTTTTTATAATTCATACACAGAACATTTAAGGGCATGGAGCGAAAAAAGATGAACAGAGACACTGATCGTGCGCTCCTTCTGCCCCAGAGGGCAGCTGCAGTCCTTTATGACCCGTAGCTGCGTTCTGACAAAATCACAGACTGCTTTCAGATGTTTCCGTCATGGACGGGTAAATATTGAGTTAACGCGACCAGTGACCAGCAGTGATGAACTGTAACTGACCCTAAACTCAAACCTCGTGCCAGCATACCAAACGCTTTACATTTACATGCCGTGGTGCCCCTGAGCAAGGCACCGCACATCCCCCTTCCCCCCCCCCCACTCCCATTGCTCCCCGGGCGCTGTGCAAAGTAACCCTTAAGTAAGCCTTAAGTAACCATTAAAGTAACCCTTAAAGTAACCCTTAAGTAACCCTTAAAGTAACCCTTAAGTAACCCTTAAAGTAACCCTTAAGTAAATGTATAATGACATCTATCTCACACATAGATTTTCTGAACAAACTGAGAGTGAACTTACTGTGTCTCTTCCTTCAACCTCAGCCCGGGTTTTCACACGGTAGATTTTTTAATCAGATTTATAAAGAGGAAGTCAGAGGAGAGGGACTTCTGAATTTGTTTGGATCGTACCAACTGAAATCTTGATTTGCTGTCAATTTTAAATATTACAAATATATAAGAGAGAGGGGGGGGGGGTTATATTCTCCTCATGACATCCAGTCAGTCCCCCCTCCAGTGAAGAATGGTTTGGCCTTACTTAACTTCCTGTTGTTTTCGTTTCCCACACCTTTTTTAACACCTTTTTTAACATCCTTTCAAACTGTAAATAATTTATCAGACGACTGGTAGACTTGAAGAACTGCATTAAATATACAAAGA
>NW_027263271.1:0-30000 GCF_902827115.2 Pseudochaenichthys georgianus
ATTCAGAGTGTTTATGTCGGCCCTCGAAAGGAATGGCATGGAGGAGAGTTGGAGAAAACAACTTAGAAGTACTACAAGAGTATTGTTGTATAGGGGAATTAGCTCAAATGGTAGAGTGCTCGCTTAGCATGCGAGAGGTAACGGGATCGATGCCCGCATTCTCCACAAAACTTTAGTATTTCAGTTCAGGAAATAGAAGGTAAAAACTGTAAGATTTAAGATATTTTCTGGATGTTCAACTTTTCCAGCCATCCTGATAGCGAGACCACAAAGTCTAACAACGATTTCCTCACTTACAAGCCAACAATATGGTAATTGGGAACGTGGCATTATGGAAGGACAGGTAGCCCACAACTGACTTGTCGAAACAAGGAGAGCATTCCGCCTGGTTTTTCCTCAACTGTCTTTTGTTCAGTTTACCTGGTGTGCTGAAGCCGAAATCGCTGGCTTTTTGCCATATTGCAGCAGCTTCATTGAACTAAACCTTACTACGACGAGGATGGGATTCGAACCCACGCGTGCAGAGCACAATGGATTAGCAGTCCATCGCCTTAACCACTCGGCCACCTCGTCCTGTTTTCACCAGTTTTCCAGTAAACATAAGAGCCAGGTCAAGATTCAGAGTGTTTATGTAGGCCCTCGAAAGGAATGGCATGGAGGAGAGTTGGAGAAAACAACTTAGAAGTACTACAAGAGTATTGTTGTATAGGGGAATTAGCTCAAATGGTAGAGCGCTCGCTTAGCATGCGAGAGGTAGCGGGATCGATGCCCGCATTCTCCACAAAACTTTAGTATTTCAGTTCAGGAAATATAAGGTAAAAACTGTAAGATTTAAGATATTTTCTGGATGTTCAACTTTTCCTGCCAACCTGATAGCGAGACCACAAAGTCTAACAACGATTTCCTCACTTACAAGCCAACAATATGGTAATTGGGAACATGGAATTATGGAAGGACAGGTAGCCCACAACTGACTTGTCAAAACAAGGGGAGCATTCCGCCTGGTTTTTCGGTGGCCTCAACTGTCTTTTGTTCAGTTTACCTGGTGTGCTGAAGCCGAAATCGCTGGCTTTTTGCCATATTGCAGCAGCTTCATTGAACTAAACCTTACTACGACGAGGATGGGATTCGAACCCACGCGTGCAGAGCACAATGGATTAGCAGTCCATCGCCTTAACCACTCGGCCACCTCGTCCTGTTTTCACCAGTTTTCCAGTAAACGTAAGAGCCAGGTCAAGATTCAGAGTGTTTATGTAGGCCCTCGAAAGGAATGGCATGGAGGAGAGTTGGAGAAAACAACTTAGAAGTACTACAAGAGCATTGTTGTATAGGGGAATTAGCTCAAATGGTAGAGCGCTCGCTTAGCATGCGAGAGGTAGCGGGATCGATGCCCGCATTCTCCACAAAACTTTAGTATTTCAGTTCAGGAAATAGAAGGTAAAAACTGTAAGATTTAAGATATTTTCTGGATGTTCAACTTTTCCTGCCAACCTGATAGCGAGACCACAAAGTCTAACAACGATTTCCTCACTTACAAGCCAACAATATGGTAATTGGGAACATGGAATTATGGAAGGACAGGTAGCCCACAACTGACTTGTCAAAACAAGGGGAGCATTCCGCCTGGTTTTTCGGTGGCCTCAACTGTCTTTTGTTCAGTTTACCTGGTGTGCTGAAGCCGAAATCAATGGCTTTTTGCCATATTGCAGCAGCTTCATTGAACTAAACCTTACTACGACAAGGATGGGATTCGAACCCACGCGTGCAGAGCACAATGGATTAGCAGTCCATCGCCTTAACCACTCGGCCACCTCGTCCTGTTTCACCAGTTTTCCAGTAAACGTAAGAGCCAGGTCAAGATTCAGAGTGTTTATGTAGGCCCTCGAAAGGAATGGCATGGAGGAGAGTTGGAGAAAACAACTTAGAAGTACTACAAGAGCACTGTTGTATAGGGGAATTAGCTCAAATGGTAGAGCGCTCGCTTAGCATGCGAGAGGTAGCGGGATCGATGCCCGCATTCTCCACAAAACTTTAGTATTTCAGTTCAGGAAATAGAAGGTAAAAACTGTAAGATTTAAGATATTTTCTGGATGTTCAACTTTTCCAGCCAACCTGATAGCGAGACCACAAAGTCTAACAACGATTTCCTCACTTACAAGCCAACAATATGGTAATTGGGAACATGGAATTATGGAAGGACAGGTAGCCCACAACTGACTTGTCAAAACAAGGGGAGCATTCCGCCTGGTTTTTCGGTGGCCTCAACTGTCTTTTGTTCAGTTTACCTGGTGTGCTGAAGCCGAAATCGCTGGCTTTTTGCCATATTGCAGCAGCTTCATTGAACTAAACCTTACTACGACGAGGATGGGATTCGAACCCACGCGTGCAGAGCACAATGGATTAGCAGTCCATCGCCTTAACCACTCGGCCACCTCGTCCTGTTTTCACCAGTTTTCCAGTAAACGTAAGAGCCAGGTCAAGATTCAGAGTGTTTATGTAGGCCCTCGAAAGGAATGGCATGGAGGAGAGTTGGAGAAAACAACTTAGAAGTACTACAAGAGCATTGTTGTATAGGGGAATTAGCTCAAATGGTAGAGCGCTCGCTTAGCATGCGAGAGGTAGCGGGATCGATGCCCGCATTCTCCACAAAACTTTAGTATTTCAGTTCAGGAAATACAGGTAAAAACTGTAAGATTTAAGATATTTTCTGGATGTTCAACTTTTCCTGCCAACCTGATAGCGAGACCACAAAGTCTAACAACGATTTCCTCACTTACAAGCCAACAATATGGTAATTGGGAACATGGAATTATGGAAGGACAGGTAGCCCACAACTGACTTGTCAAAACAAGGGGAGCATTCCGCCTGGTTTTTCGGTGGCCTCAACTGTCTTTTGTTCAGTTTACCTGGTGTGCTGAAGCCGAAATCACAGGCTTTTTGCCATATTGCAGCAGCTTCATTGAACTAAACCTTACTACGACGAGGATGGGATTCGAACCCACGCGTGCAGAGCACAATGGATTAGCAGTCCATCGCCTTAACCACTCCGCCACTGTTTTCACCAGTTTTCGAGTAAACGTAAGAGCCAGGTCAAGATTCAGAGTGTTTATGTAGGCCCACGAAAGGAATGGCATGGAGGAGAGTTGGAGAAAACAACTTAGAAGTACTACAAGAGTATTGTTGTATAGGGGAATTAGCTCAAATGGTAGAGCGCTCGCTTCGCATGCGAGAGGTAGCGGGATCGATGCCCGCATTCTCCACAAAACTTTAGTATTTCAGTTCAGGAAATAGAAGGTAAAAATTGTAAGATTAATAATATTTTCTGGATGTTCAACTTTTCCAGCCAACCTGATAGCGAGACCACAAAGTCTAACAACGATTTCCTAACTTACAAGCCAACAATATGGTAATTGGGAACATTGAATTATGGAAGGACAGGTAGCCCACAACTGACTTGTCAAAACAAGGGGAGCATTCCGCCTGATTTTTCGGTGGCCTCAACTGTCTTTTGTTCAGTTTACCTGGTGTGCTGAAGCCAAAATCGTTGGCTTTTTGCCATATTGCAGCAGGTTCTTGAACTAAACATTACTACGACGAGGATGGGATTCGAACCCACGCGTGCAGAGCACAATGGATTAGCAGTCCATCGCCTTAACCACTCGGCCACCTCGTCCTGTTTTCACCAGTTTTCCAGTAAACGTAAGAGCCAGGTCAAGATTCAGAGTGTTTATGTCGGCCCTCGAAAGGAATGGCATGGAGGAGAGTTGGAGAAAACAACTTAGAAGTACTACAAGAGCGTTGTTGTATAGGGGAATTAGCTAAAATGGTAGAGCGCTCGCTTTGCATGCGAGAGGTAGCGGGATCGATGCCCGCATTCTCCACAAAACTTTAGTATTTCAGTTCAGGAAATATAGGGTAAAAACTGTAAGATTTAAGATATTTTCTGGATGTTCAACTTTTCCTGCCAACCTGATAGCGAGACCACAAAGTCTAACAACGATTTCCTAACTTACAAGCCAACAATATGGTAATTGGGAACATGGAATTATGGAAGGACAGGTAGCCCACAACTGACTTGTCAAAACAAGGGGAGCATTCCGCCTGGTTTTTCGGTGGCCTCAACAGTCTTTTGTTCAGTTTACCTGGTGTGCTGAAGGCGAAATCGTTGGCTTTTTGCCATATTGCAGCAGGTTCTTGAACTAAACATTACTACGACGAGGATGGGATTCGAACCCACGCGTGCAGAGCACAATGGATTAGCAGTCCATCGCCTTAACCACTCGGCCACCTCGTCCTGTTTTCACCAGTTTTCCAGTAAACGTAAGAGCCAGGTCAAGATTCAGAGTGTTTATGTAGGCTCTCGAAAGGAATGGCATGGAGGAGAGTTGGAGAAAACAACTTAGAAGTACTACAAGAGCTTTGTTGTATAGGGGAATTAGCTCAAATGGTAGAGTGCTCGCTTAGCATGCGAGAGGTAGAGGGATCGATGCCCGCATTCTCAACAAAACTTTAGTATTTCAGTTCTGGAAATAGAAGGTAAAAACTGTAAGATTTAAAGGGGAAAGGAAACACCAATTACAGTTATAATATTCCGGTAGTTTATTGATTTTACAATGGATATTGATCATAATATTTATTGTATATGATATTACTCGCCAAAAGAAAATTAATTATCCGCCGGCCGGGTGGGGAATTCCGGGACCAGGCCGCCGCCATTAGGGGAGTCCCAAATGGTGACGTCACTGGCTGTGTTTTCGCTCCACCGAAAGTCAACACAACGTAGCAGATATGGCAACGATGGAGGAATTTTGCAATGAGATCGACGTTTTGAACGATGAATTTGACTATTCGTCGGGAGATGACATTGATGTGGAAGCATCTACAGTTACCAGGCATCCCATGGCCTATGCTTATGAACCGATTCGGTCGAATAGAGTGGCATACGATCCGGAATAAAAAAAACAAAAAAAACACAATGCTAACAGTGAGCCTCTGAATTAGCCCCGAGCGAAAAATGCTAACCTATTACTGCACCGAAAATCACTCCTAGCTCCCTTATTACTTATCCTAGCCGCACATCCAACACGTCGTTTATGATCGCAAGGAGACACAGAATCTAACGGTGCCCACCTCAACACTGAAAGATACAAACTCGCGAGGTTATCCACAAAAACGTACATCAAAACAAGTGGCGCTAGGTACTAACATACGCCAGGCTAACGGCTTACCTTCCTCATTGTCTGCTCTAAACTGGTCTTCAATGGCATTACAACGATTAAAACGATCATGTAGTTAATCCATAGGTTAATATCCAATGGGGCTGTGTCCCCTTTGAAATGTTCTGATAATCTATAAGCAATACAACTGCAATTCCGTTATCTGCTGTCCGCTCTGTGCTCCGTGCGCTCTGGGTCCTGCAATACCATCCATTGAACACTTAGTCCAGCAATACTAGCCTTTTTAGGGCTGTTTTCGACAGATGAGCGTGTGTATGCCAGTTTAATTAGTTGAGCTATAGAACACCCCCAATTCTCTATTGTACGTCCAACCTGATCTAACCAGAATGCGTGACTCCACCACGACTCCTTAACACCACAATGCGTGGTGGAGTCACGAACTGTGTTACATTTGCGTGTCGGCACCATGCAAACAACCCCAATGTAAAGTGAATGAGGCTCCTTTGTCGTGGTGCACACACGCATTTCTACAACGTGCATTGTGTGTAATGCAACTGTTAATTTTATTAAATTAGTTTGTTTTTAAGGAAGGCCAGAGCTTCAGCTGTGTCAAATAGATTGTTCCCTTTAGTTAACGTTATTTAAAAGATAATGATCATGTCTTGTATTACGAGCGTCCATTCCCATTGGATAACGGAGAATTTTACACCCGGAAGTAAGTAGCCTATTCTCCTTACTGTCGATTGATTTTACAGTGATATCTGCACTACTCATCGACTAAAAAACACCAAATTGTCCTTGTTAATTACACAACATTGATTGGTTTGAATTGTGTGCAATGCTTTTGTATTTTCCCCCTTCGATTCGGAGAAACAAATATTTTTTCGGAGTTTTTGGACGGCAGAAGACACTACACTACCCAGAATCCTCAGCTATCGTTTGGGACTACACCATGAACCCCGTGATCAGTCCTCAAGCTCTGTGATTGGTTGACCTCCAACTGCATTCCATATGAAAAAAAAGGTTTCGTAAAAGAGAAAATCATACTTTATTCAGCAGTGCTTGCTTTACTCTTTGATAGTCATCACATGAATGCATTGTAATAAATGGTTTGGCTGCATTAAATATTACACATCTGTCTTAGTTCTTTATTTATCTACAGAGATCGGGCATCAGAATACACCGGAAACTATTCTTTTACCGTTCTGTTTTAATTTCACAATAAAGTTAGTAGTAATATTTTGTTTTGATATTATTGTTTTTTATTAACTACTAGACGACTGGGTCATGTTAAGACCATCTTTTTTTGGTTGCTATGGGTTTTTTCCATCGCTTTTGTGTTGCAAAAATCAAAACAATAACAAAATAATATTCGTCGTAAACTAAACCGGAAACAGCAGTATATTTTATTTTGTTAACACTGTAAACTTGACAGCCTTTTAACCCAAACCACCTACTGGTTAAAGCACGTTATTGCACGTTTAGAGTAATGCAATGCAGGAAGATTGTGTTGCTTTTTAATGACTGTTTAAAATGCCTTTTTCTTAATGTCTTTCATTTTTGTAACGCACTTTTGAATGTGTTATATTTTATGAAAACATTCAAATATTAAGAGTACATACAAAATAGTGGGAAAGTAGAAGGTCAATTATATAAATATAGAATAGAAAATATCAAGAAGATACTCAAATGATATCTAGAGTAAAACAGTTTAGTGCCTGATAGGAGGATGTGCTAACTAATAAGGCTGTATTTAAAGAAATGTGCAGAATACGACAGTGTAATGGTGGAAGTATACACACATTGATAGATGTCTTGTAATGCACTGTTGATGAACCTGTGACCCAAGTTGTTCATTCATTGCATAACTACACTGTTGTGTATATGATATGTCAATAAACCTTAGAAAATCTTGAAATCTTGAAAGGGATGTGCAAAATAGCAATTATATACAGTCTTTAATGAACTATTAGAGAATAACGAGTAATGAATATGCTTTAAACGGATCTGCAGATAAATATTTAGTCTTCTCAAGCAACCAACTATCAAATATCTCGCCTGATTGTTGGCACTTGACAATCACCTTCACTGAATTTCATTCAGGTGTAACTAAAGTCTGATTTAAGGGTTGTTTATATTTCACATCATTAATCCAAATCTGTAAAGTAACTAAAATAAATGTAGTGGAGTAAAAATACCAGGTTAACCTTAAAGAAAGCCCTCAGGATTATAAAAGACCACCATCACCCCAGCCACAAACGGTTCTGTCTGCTGCAGTCTGGCAGGCGGTACCGCAGCATCCGGACTAAAACCACCAGACACAGAGACAGCTTCATCCCACAGGCCAGAAGACTATTAAACACCTGAACTTAGAAATAACATTCATCTGGCTGCTACTTAGAAATTATTTATCTAATATATCATATTCCAATCACTTGTATATAGACTCTTATTGCACTATTTCACTATTTTTTCTGTGCATTTGTTTTATTGCGTAGCACTGTTGGAGGAGCCTGTGACCTAAGGGGGGGGGGGGGGGGGGGGGGGTAGGACACGTTCGATTCCTGTTTTGAATAGTGTGCCGTAGATGGGTTTCATTCCATTTCAAAGTCCTTTTGGACGCTCTGTGTAAACGTCGCGCATCCAATCACAGAGGTTGAGGACTGATCACGGGGTTTGTCAAGCTAAGCACATGGTGTAGTCCCAAACGATAGCTGAGGATTCTGGGTAGTGTAGTGTCTTCTGCCGTCCAAAAACTCCGAAAATATATTTGTTTCTCCGAATCGAAGGGGGAAAATACAAAAGCATTGTACACAATTCAAACCGATCAATGTTGTGTAATTAACAAGGACAATTTGGTGTTTTTTAGTCGATGAGTAGTGCAGATATCACTGTAAAATCAATCGACAGTAAGGAGAATAGGCTACTTACTTCCGGGTGTAAAATTCTCCGTTATCCAATGGGAATGGACGCTCGTAATACAATACAGGGGACATGATCATTATCTTTTAAATAACGTTAACTGAAGGGAACAATCTATTTGACACAGCTGAAGCTCTGGCCTTCCTTAAAAACTAACTAATTTAATAAAAATAACAGATGCATTACACACAATACACGTTGTAGAAATGCGTGTGTGCACCACGACAAAGGAGCCTCATTCACTTTACATTGGGGTTGTTTGCGTGGTGCCGACACGCAAATGTAACAAAGTTCGTGACTCCACCACGCATTGTGGTGTTAAGGAGTCGTGGTGGAGTCACGCATTCTGGTGAGATCAGGTTGTGTACGTCATAATAATAGCTACCATTTAGTTTGGACGCGATTGCGTTAATTAATAAGGTCACACTGTGTCAGTAAATACATGTGTGAGCTAGTAATCTGGTAGTGCTGCAATATTTACCTCTCTCTCGGCAGCTGAAGCAACTCGTTTGGTGGCTCGAACTTCACGTTTGTTGACACTGTCATTGTCTTGTCCGGCCGACTGGACGGTCGGTGTTCCCGACTGCATACGTTGAGAAATCGAATATTGTGGGAACAGATCCTGGCTTCAAATCCGATGTTTTGTATTGAACCAGGCATCCAGACTGGACTTTGAGCAGATTCTCATCCTTTAGTGGCAGCCTATGGAAATGTACTTCTTCCTTCTTCGTATAACATCCATTTGTGCAGCCTGGGGCAATACAATAAACTCCTGACGACGACCGTTGTCTTGTAATGTAAACTACTGGTGCATTGCACGCCATGTTGTTTGTTATTGAGCTTTGACCCAGGAAACCCACTCAGTGACGTCACTGGAAAAGTCCCGGAGCAATGGAAGCGCCCATGGTCATTAGGCACGTATTTCCAAAAGTAAATTCGCGTATCTCGATCGTTTACATTGGAAATAGACTAGATAAATACATTTCCTAATGGGAATATTGTCGCATGGAAAGCAGTTTGAAAAGTGTTTCCATTTCCCTTTAAGATATTTTCTGGATGTTCAACTTTTCCTGCCAACCTGATAGCGAGACCACAAAGTCTAACAACGATTTCCTCACTTACAAGCCAACAATATGGAAATTGGGAATGTGGCATTGTGGAAGGACAGGTAGCCCACAACTGACTTGTCGAAAGAAGGAGAGCATTCCGTCTGGTTTTACGATGTCCTCAACTGTCTTTTGTTCAGTTTACCTGGTGTGCTGAAGCCGAAATCGCTGGCTTTTTGCCATATTGCAGCAGCTTCATTGACTAAACTAAACCTTACTACGACGAGGATGGGATTCCAACCCACGCGTACAGAGCACAATGGATTAGCAGTCCATCGCCTTAACCACTCTGCCACCTCGTCCTGTTTTCACCAGTTTTCCAGTAAACATAAGAGCCAGAGTGTTTATGTCGGCCCTCGAAAGGAATGGCATGGAGGAGAGTTGGAGAAAACAACTTAGAAGTACTACACGAGCACTGTTGTATAGGGGAATTAACTCAAATGGTAGAGCGCTCGCTTAGCATGCGAGAGGTAGCGGGATAGATGCCCGCATTCTCCACAAAACTTTAGTATTTCAGTTCAGGAAATAGAAGGTAAAAACTGTAAGATTTAAGATATTTTCTGGATGTTCAACTTTTCCAGCGATCGATAGCGAGACCACAAAGTCTAACAACGATTTCCTCACTTACAAGCCAACAATATGGTAATTGGGAACGTGGCATTATGGAAGGACAGGTAGCCCACAACTGACTTGTCGAAACAAGGAGAGCATTTCGCCTGGTTTTTCCTCAACTGTCTTTTGTTCAGTTTACCTGGTGTGCTGAAGCCGAAATCGCTGGCTTTTTGCCATATTGCAGCAGCTTCATTGAACTAAACCTTATTACGACGAGGATGGGATTCGAACCCACACGTGCAGAGCACAATGGATTAGCAGTCCATCGCCTTAACCACTCGGCCACCTCGTCCTGTTTTCACCAGTTTTCCAGTAAACGTAAGAGCCAGGTCAAGATTCAGAGTGTTTATGTCGGCCCTCGAAAGGAATGGCATGGAGGAGAGTTGGAGAAAACTACTTAGAAGTACTACAAGAGCATTGTTGTATAGGGGAATTAGCTAAAATGGTAGAGAGCTTGCTTAGCATGTGAGAGGTAGCGGGATTGATGCCCGCATTCTCCACAAAACGTTAGTATTTCAGTTCAGGAAATAGAAGGTAAAAACTGTAAGATATAAGATATTGTCTGGATGTTCAAATTTTCCAGCCAACCTGATAGCGAGACCACAAAGTCTAACAATGATTTCCTCACTTTACAAGCCAACAATATGGTAATTGGGAACATGGCATTATGGAAGGACAGGTAGCCCACAACCGACTTGTCGAAACAAGGAGAGCATTCCGCCTGGTTTTTCCTCAACTGTCTTTTGTTCAGTTTAGCTGGTGTGCTGAAGCCGAAATCGCTGGCTTTTTGCCATATTGCAGCAGCTTCATTGAACTAAACCTTACTACGACGAGGATGGGATTCGAACCCACGCGTGCAGAGCACAATGGATTAGCAGTCCATCGCCTTAACCACTCGGCCAGCGACAACCTAGATCTGTTGAACAAATGTGAATGTCGGTCTTTCATACAGTCCTTCATTCTACCACCTGAACTATCAAGGGAGCAAACCTTTATTGTTTGGCCTACCGATAGGTGCTGAAAATCATGCTCAACAAGACATTGCCTTGCAAAGAGTGTCCGGAGTGGGGAGCTCAGGTTGGTTTCTTCAGTCCCTGCAAATAATTTGGTTCTGTTTGCTTCATCTGACCGTGACTTTCAACCCAAGCCAGAGAGGTTTACGGTGAAAATGTAAAATGGTCAGATTGAGAGTCCGAACTTCCGTTTCTCAGACCGTGGTTTTGGGTAGTTTCAAACTGATAATGTTCTCTGTTGCACGTGAAATATCTCTGCAGCTAAGTATAAATGTTTTCTTTGTGAGTTCCCGTTGCTCAAAAGCATGTATCGTTGTCGGCAGGATTCGAACCTGCTCGGGGAGACCCCAATGGATTTCTAGTCCATCGCCTTAACCACTCGGCCACGACAACCTAGATCTGTTGAACAAATGCGAATGTCAGTCTTTCATACAGTCCTTCATTCTACCAACTGAACTATCAAGGGAGCAAACCTTTATTGTTTGGCCTACCGATAGGTGCTGAAAATCATGCTCAACAAGACATTGCCTTGCAAAGAGTGTCCGAGTGGGGAGCTCAGGTTGGTTTCTTCAGTCCCTCCAAATAATTTGGTTCTGTTTGCTTCATCTGACCGTGACTTTCAACCCAAGCCAGAGAAGTTTACGGTGAAAATGTAAAATGGTCAGATTTAGAGTTCGCACTTCCGTTTCTCAGACCGTGGTTTTGGGGAGTTTCAAACTGATAATGTTCTCTGTTGCACGTGAAATATCTCTGCAGCTAAGTATAAATGTTTTCTTTGTGAGTTCCCGTTGCTCAAAAGCATGTATCGTTGTCGGCAGGATTCGAACCTGCGCTCGCGGGCGCCAGGGATTGTTTCATGATTGCTCCATGATATCGCATGAACTGTAAAGACTGTCTGTCGAGACCAGGAGGAACAGAGCGTAAACGCAAAGCAGGACATCTAAAGGAACTTATAAGTGGACGACCGAATGTTGGTGTCCATAAAGGCTTGCCATCGTTTCCTGGTTCTGGCTGTCCATGGAGCACATGAGTAAATTGTTCCTCTTTGCATGCATATTGCCCTGATGAAATCCAAGGGCCCTTATTTCTGTCAGTAGTGAGCGATTGTCTGGTTAACAGTCTATCAACAGTCAACAGCTTGTTTGATCCCTTGGAGCTTCAGATTCCCAGGTAGTACTTTCCAGTTTCTCTCATCAACACGGCGTAAGGAACTATGTGAATTTGGGCAACTCATTGTTCACAGGATTTCCTTGCCATTTAATACTGAAATGGATGGCGTTGAATCATGCACGTTACCCGCCAGATCAGAAATGAATACACTACAAAAGATATGCCCCGTGTGAGGCTCGAACTCACGACCTTCAGACTATGAGACTGACGCGCTGCCTACTGCGCCAACGAGGCCCAAAAGCAACATTCTGTTGGGTGACAATGGCGGATTCCAGCATAAAGGGGTCAAGCCAAGACCTGTTCGAGAGGTCTAAAGGTCGAAACGTCAAACGCAGATGAGCTAACGCAGGGAAGAAAAGTAATCGCCCGTAGCATAGAGCAAGAAGGGGAATCAAAGAGTCTGGCTGAAAGAGCAATTTGTTTTCATTTACAAGATGTGCATTGGTAAGGAATGGAATTCGATGGGCGGAGTCAGGACTGTCAAACATCTCCTCATTAGTTCAGTATCCCCGCCTGTCACGTGGGAGACCGGGGTTCAATTCCCCGACGGGGAGTGTATGCACTTTTTTGTTGATGTGGTTAACAGCCATGCAGTACAGACATTCAGAAAAAGAATGCCCCTGAACCACCTATAATGGAGAATACATTTTGGACAACTGTAAAGACTGTCTGTCGAGACCAGGAGGAACAGGGCGCAAACGCAAAGCAGGACATCTAAAGGAACTTATAAGTGGACGACCGAATGTTGGTGTCCATAAAGTCTTGCCATCGTTTCCTGGTTCTGGCTGTCCATGGAGCACATGAGTAAATTGTTCCTCTTTGCATGCATATTGCCCTGATGAAATCCAAGGGCCCTTATTTCTGTCAGTAGTGAGCGATTGTCTGGTTAACAGTCTATCAACAGTCAACAGCTTGTTTGATCCCTTGGAGCTTCAGATTCCCAGGTAGTACTTTCCAGTTTCTCTCATCAACACGGCGTAAGGAACTATGTGAATTTGGGCAACTCATTGTTCACAGGATTTCCTTGCCATTTAATACTGAAATGGATGGCGTTGAATCATGCACGTTACCCGCCAGATCAGAAATGAATACACTACAAAAGATATGCCCCGTGTGAGGCTTGAACTCACGACCTTCAGACTATGAGACTGACGCGCTGCCTACTGCGCCAACGAGGCCCAAAAGCAACATTCTGTTGTGTGACAATGGCGGATTCCAGCATAAAGGGGTCAAGCCAAGACCTGTTCGAGAGGTCTAAAGGTCGAAACGTCAAACGCAGATGAGCTAACGCAGGGAAAAAAAGTAATCGCCCGTAGCATAGAGCAAGAAGGGGAATCAAAGAGTCTGGCTGAAAGAGCAATTTTCTTTCATTTACAAGATGTGCATTGGTAAGGAATGGAATTCGATGGGCGGAGTCAGGACTGTCAAACATCTCGTCGTTAGTTCAGTATCCCCGCCTGTCACGTGGGAGAGCGGGGTTCAATTCCCCGTCGGGGAGTGTACGCACTTTTTTGTTGATGTGGTTAACAGCCATGCAGTACAGACATTCAGAAAAAGAATGCCCCTGAACCACCTATAATGGAAAATACATTTTGGACAACTGTAAAGACTGTCTGTCGAGACCAGGAGGAACAGGGCGCAAACGCAAAGCAGGACATCTAAAGGAACTTATAAGTGGACGACCGAATGTTGGTGTCCATAAAGGCTTGCCATCGTTTCCTGGTTCTGGCTGTCCATGGAGCACATGAGTAAATTGTTCCTCTTTGCATGCATATTGCCCTGATGAAATCCAAGGGCCCTTATTTCTGTCAGTAGTGAGCGATTGTCTGATGAACAGTCTATCAACAGTCAACAGCTTGTTTGATCCCTTGGAGCTTCAGATTCCCAGGTAGTACTTTCCAGTTTCTCTCATCAACACGGCGTAAGGAACTATGTGAATTTGGGCAACTCATTGTTCACAGGATTGCCTTGCCATTTAATACTGAAATGGATGGCGTTGAATCATGCACGTTACCCGCCAGATCAGAAATGAATACACTACAAAAGATATGCCCCGTGTGAGGATCGAACTCACGACCTTCAGATTATGAGACTGACGCGCTGCCTACTGCGCCAACGAGGCCCAAAAGCAACATTCCGTTGGGTGACAATGGCAGAGTCCACAATAAAGGGGTCAAGTCTGTGGAGGCCAGGGGGAACAGGACGTAGACGCAAAGCAGGTCATCTAAAGGAACTTATAAGTGGACGACAGACTCTCCCCATTCTCTTCTGATGACAACATTTTAAATGAAATGTTGGTGTCCTTAAAGCCTTGTTATAGTTTTCTAGTTCTGGCTGTCTATGGAGCACATGAGTTGATTTTTCCTCTTTCCATCTATATTGCCTTGATGAAATCCAAGGACCCTTATTTCTGTCAGGCTTGCCATAGTTTCCTGGTTCTGGCTGTCCATGGAGCACATGAGTAGATTTGTCCTCTTCCCATCAATATTGTCCCGATGAAATCCAAGGGCCCTTATATCTGTCAGTATTGAGCGATTGTCTGATGAACTATCAACAGTCAACAGCTTGTTTGATCTCTTGGAGCTTCAGATTCCAAGGTAGTACTTTCCAGTTTCTCTCATCAACACCGCGTAAGGAACTATGTGAATTCGGGCTACTCATTAGAACTTAAAGGAAGTGCATTGGCCGGGAATTCTACCACTGAACCACCAATGCTTACGTTGAGGTCTTCTTACCACTCTGAAAATAAAATCGGGCGGGAGTTCGATTCCCGGGCGAGGCAAGCGCAATTTTTGGAAAGGGCCTTTATCCCTGCCAATGTTGAATACCTGCCACACTCGAGGAAGGCTGTTGTTTATGTGCTAAAAGATTTTGCATTCAAGATCGGAAGAGAAAATTCACAGGATTGCCTTGCCATTTAATACTGAAATGGATGGCGTTGAATCATGCACGTTACCCGCCAGATCAGAAATGAATACACTACAAAAGATATGCCCCGTGTGAGGCTCGAACTCACGACCTTCAGATTATGAGACTGACGCACTGCCTACTGCGCCAACGAGGCCCAAAAGCAACATTCCGTTGGGTGACAATGGCGGATTCCAGCATAAAGGGGTCAAGCCAAGACCTGTTCGAGAGGTCTAAAGGTCAAAACGTCAAACGCAGATGAGCTAACGCAGGGAAAAAAAGTAATCGCCCGTAGCATAGAGCAAGAAGGGGAATCAAAGAGTCTGGCTGAAAGAGCACTTTTCTTTCATTTACAAGATGTGCATTGGTAAGGAATGGAATTCGATGGGCGGAGTCAGGACTGTCAAACATCTCCTCGTTAGTTCAGTATCCCCGCCTGTCACGTGGGAGAGCGGGGTTCAATTCCCCGTCGGGGAGTGTACGCACTTTTTTGTTGATGTGGTTAAAGGGGAAAGGAAACACCAATTACAGTTATAATATTCCGGTAGTTTATTCATTTTACAATGGATATTGATCGTAATATTTATTGTATATGATATTACTCGCCAAAAGAAAATTAATTATCCGCTGGCCGGGTGGGGAATTCCGGGACCAGGCCGCCGCCATTAGGGGAGTCCCAAATGGTGACGTCACTGGCTGTGTTTTCGCTCCACCGAAAGTCAACACAACGTAGCAGATATGGCAGCGATGGAGGAATTTTGCAATGAGATCGACGTTTTGAACGATGAATTTGACTATTCGTCGGGAGATGACATTGATGTGGAAGCATCTACAGTTACCAGGCATCCCATGGCCTATGCTTATGAACCGATTCGGTCGAATAGAGTGGCATACGATCCGGAATAAAAAAAATTAAAAAACACAATGCTAACAGTGAGCCTCTGAATTAGCCCCGAGCGAAAATGCTAACCTATTACTGCACCGATAGCTCCCTTATTACTTATCCTAGCCGCACATCCAACACATCGTTTATGATCGCAAGGAGACACAGAATCTAACGGTGCCCACCTCAACACTGGGAGATACAAACTCGCGAGGTTATCCACAAAAACGTACATCAAAACAAGTGGCGCTAGGTACTAACATACGCCAGGCTAACGGCTTACCTTCCTCATTGTCTGGTCTAAACTGGTCTTCAATGGCATTACAACGATAAAAACGATGATGTAGTTAATCCATAGGTTAATATCCAATGGGGCTGTGTCCCCTTTGAAATGTTCTGATAATCTATATGCAATACAACTGCAATTCCGTTATCTGCTGTCCGCTCTGTGCTCCGTGCGCTCTGGGTCCTGCAATACCATCCATCAATAGTGTGACGACCCCTCCCCCCTTCTGCCTGGCTGTGCTCCCTGCCTTGCTGTCTTCTGGCAGGTACTGGGAGTGTCGTCCTGTTTGTGCCCGCCCATCTAGAGGCGGAGCCACCAGAAGGCATAAAGGTTTCCCAGCTGCAAGGATCAATCTCTCTGATTCAGATCCTGGCATGCTGCAGCAACCTCAGCCTACAGCCTGTGTTAGGTTGGATGCACCCTCCAACATGCTACAACACCCTTCCACACACTCACACACTGCTCACACTACTGACAGTCTGATTCTTACCACATTATACATCAGAGGTGTTCTTCAACAATCTGTTAAATAAATATATATTTGGCATTAAACTCTGTGTGGCCTCCCTGTTTGTTCCAGCCTTTGGAAGGTTGTAACAAGTGGGGGCTCGTCCGGGATCACTTCCGGTGCTGGATAAAGGACATGGTGACCTATTTCAGTCAGGGAGTGTTCACACAGCTGGTTGGTTGACTCTGAGTTTTGTAGGGGAAAATAGGTCAGGTTGATCTTACTGTCTAAGTAACTGGTCTTACTCACAGTTGTGTTTCTGTCCAAGGCAAGCTATGTTTTCCGGTATTGCTGTTTTGTGTTAAAGGCTGTCAAATGTTTGGAACCCTTATTCCTGTTAGGTATAAGCAATGAGAGACACAAGCTGTCTCCATTGAACCTTTTTTTGTTTTTGTTTGTTATTTTTGTGTAGTAAGTGGCTAGAGCATTTGCTCGGGTGCACTCCATGACTGCCTAGGTGATTTTCAATTGCTGAGAATTAACCGGGTCACTGGGCTTTTGTGCTTAACATCCTACCACAATTCTACACGAAGACTAGGTATGAGTGAGTCAGTAAGCATTTGGTAAGGCAGTTAGCCAGAGGAGTGGGGTCTCCATATGTAAAACTGTCTTTCACTATCAGTTACTGCTGGAAAAACCTTGCCTTGGTCGGTAAACAGTTAAATTGCTTCTATTGAAGATTTTGTTGAGTCCCCAAATGAGGATTTGTTGGGTACTTATAAAAAAGATCGGCTTTTGAGAGTGGCTGACCATTACGGTCTTGAACTTCCCAAAAAGTTGAATAAAGAGGAGTTGTTGGTAGAAATAAAGGCACAGTTAGTGGAAAAAAGTATTTTGTCTGTATTTCTGGGGCCTACCTCCAAACAGTCAATTGAGTCAGGTAATGTTTCAGGTGTGGCTCCAGTCCTGTCTGGACTTGGGGTTGGACTGTCATTTAAAGAACAGAAGGAGCTTCTCATGCTACACTTGGAACGTGATGTGGAGATAGAAAAGTTGAGACAAAATGCCCGTCTTCAGGAAGCAGAGATCGCTCAAGTTCAGGTTAGACAAAAACTAGACTTGGAGCGCTACAGATTGGAGCTGATGAGTGAAGGTAAGCTTCCAGCTGAGACCAGGAGAGCTGCAGAGACTGCAAATCAAGCATTTGATATTGCTGTTAATTTGAGGATAGTTCCGAGGTTCAACGAAAAGGACCCAGACATTTTCTTTGTGTTATTTGAGCGTCTAGCTGAGGCACGAGACTGGTCTGATGTTGAGCGCACCCTTCTGCTGCAGTGTGTCTTCACTGGAAAGGCCCAGGAGGCTTTCGCTGCCATGACTGCTGAAGACAGTAGCAATTACCAGTTGGTGAAAGCTGCTGTACTTCAGGCATTTGAGTTAGTACCTGAAGCATATCGACAGCGCTTTAGGTTACTCAGAAAAGAGAAGCAGTCACATATGGAGTTTGCTCGTGATTTAACCACTAGTTTCAACCGTTGGTGTGTTTCCTCACAAGTAAAAACTCTGGAAGATCTGCAGGAGCTTATCTTGCTTGAGCAATTCAAAGGTACCTTGCCTGACCGTGTTGTTACCTACATTAATGAGCAGAAAGTAAACTTAGTTTCAGAGGCAGCCAAGCTGGCAGATGAGTTTACTCTGACCCATAAGGTGTTTTTTGGCGACAGCCGTAGTCGTGGAGATGCGGGATACAAAGAGAGTAGTGCGGGGGCTCACTTCAGTAAAGGTGTTTCAGAAGGAAAAGATAAGTTTCCAGCTAGGATTGACCATGGGAATCGGGGTAAGTTTGACCCCAATCGTGTCTGTAATTACTGTTTTAATAAAGGACACTGGAGAAACGATTGTCCTGAGTGGAAGAGAAAGTCCAGGCCTGGGCCTGTGTCGGCAAAAGCGTCTGGGGCTGTAGCATCGTTACGTGCAGTAGAAAGGGAAAATGTCATTGTGGCTGTGCGGAAACACACTCAGTCCTCCTTATCTGAATCGGTAATTCAGGCTCTTGTCAGTGAACATGAGGAGATAGACCCTGGTTATAAAGCTTTTGTGTCTGATGGTTTTGTTTCACTGGTCGGGAGTAAAGAGAAAGTACCGGTAAAGATATTAAGGGACTCAGGGGCGTTGGACTCGTTTATTGTTGGTTCTGTGTTACCTTTCTCTCCTAAAACAGACACCGGTTCCAGTGTTGAGGTCCGGGGGATGGGATTAACCGTCTTCTCTGCTCCACAGCATAAACTAACATTAGTCTCCAGTCTGCTGCAAGGGGAAGTGGTCATGGGAGTGCGTCCTTCTCTGCCTATGGGGGGCATACAGATCATCTTGGGAAATGACCTGGCTGGTGATCGGGTATGGCCTGAGTCTCCAATCTCCCAGGTAGAAGGTGCCAAGTTCCCCAAAACCACTTCTGTGATGCCTGCCAGCGGCGCAGTAACACGTGCTGCCAGCCGTATTGTTTGTGACCTTACAAAAGATAAGAAAAAACAATCTGTATTTCCTGTGCCTACCTTTCCTTTGCCTTTGTCTTGTAGTGACCTTGGGAAAGAGCAAAAGAACGATCCCACCCTGCAGGCTCTGTACAGCCAAGTTCTACCAGATGAGGAGTTCAGAAGTGCAGCCCGTGGTTATTTTCTCCAGGACGGTTTGTTGGTGAGAAAGTGGGTTCCCCAGGGAGATTGTTTTATGGGTGAGGAAGTTGTGCAAGTTGTGTTACCCAGTAAGTTAAGACTCACTGTGCTTCAGACTGCTCATGATGGCATTGCAGGTCATCTCGGTGTGAAGAAAACATATAATCGGGTTGGCCGTTATTTTTACTGGCCACTTCTGAAGAAAGACATTGCTGCTTTCATTAAAACTTGCAACACTTGTCAGTTGACTGGCAAACCAAATCAGGTCATTAAACCTGCGCCTCTGTATCCAATTCCAGTTGTTGGTAATCCATTTGAGCATCTGATTGTAGATTGTGTTGGACCATTACCACGCTCCAAAGCAGGGAACAACTTTTTGCTTACAGTCATGTGTCAGGCTACACGTTATCCTGCTGCCTATCCCCTTAGGAATATCACCACCAGGTCAGTTGTAAAAGCGCTGACACAATTTATAACTATTTTTGGTCTCCCGAAGATCATCCAGTCAGATCAGGGGACTAACTTCACTTCAAAGTTGTTTGCCGAGGTGTTACAGCAGTTGAATATCAAACATTCACAGTCAAGTGCCTATCATCCTCAGAGCCATGGAGCACTTGAGAGGTTCCACCAATCCTTGAAGTCTCTCCTCCGTTCATATTGTACGGAGTTGGAAGGTGACTGGGAAGAAGGGTTACCCTGGTTGATGCTGGCGGCAAGGGAGGTTTCACAGGGGAGTTTGGGTTTTAGCCCTAATGACCTGGTTTTTGGTCACAATGTAAGGGGCCCGTTGGCCACCCTACACGAGGATTGGCAAGCCAAGAAGGCCCCGTCAAGTTTGATAGACTATGTCCATGGTTTCAAACACCGCTTGTATCGGGCTAATCAAATGGCAAGAGAAAAGCTACAGTCTGCTCAAACTAAAATGAAAAGCCTCTATGATCGACGTGCAGAACTTTGTGAGTTGAGTCCTGGGGATCAGGTTTTAGCACTGCTGCCTGTAGTTGGCTCCCCGTTTCAGGCCAAGTTCTCTGGCCCTTATACAGTGTCCAAGAAGTTGTCAGACCTCAACTATTTGATAGCGACCCCTGACCGGAAGAAGTCGGTGCAGTTTTGCCATATAAACTTGCTAAAACCGTATTTTTCCCGTAAACCTGTGCCAGATGTGGTTTGTTCTGTTTCCTCAGATGCTGCAGTGGTGACAGTGGGTCACCCGTCACCATCTCTGGATGTGGGGGCAGGGGTTAAGGTTGAAGAGGAGTATTCCCCAGATGATGGTCTGTTGAGAGGACGGCTTAAGAATTCGGAGTCACTGGCTAATCTGGGTGGAATGCTGGGTCATTTAACCGAACCGCGGCGCACAGAGTTGGTCGATCTAGTTAAAAACTACCCCTGCCTGTTTGGAGACACTCCATCTCGCACCCACCTTATAGAACACGATATTGAGGTGGGTGATGCTAAACCGGTACGACAGCGTTTTTACCGCATGTCTCCGGACAAACGAGAGCATTTAGAGGCAGAAGTTAAGTATATGCTGGAGAATAACATTGCTGAGCCGTGTGCTTCTAGTTGGTCTTCTCCTTGTTTGCTGGTTACGAAACCAGATGGTACATTTAGACCATGTACTGATCTCCACAAGGTAAATTTAGTGACCAAACCTGACTCGTTTCCACTCCCTCGCATGGAGGACTGTGTGGACCAGGTCGGTTCTGCTAAGTTTGTCAGTAAATTTGACCTGCTAAAGGGTTACTGGCAGGTCCCGTTAACGGCAAGAGCTAGGGAGATCGCCTCATTTATCACGTCCAGTGGGTTGTACTCATACACCGTAATGCCATTTGGGTTACGAAATGCCCCAGCCACGTTTCAACGCCTGATGAACCAGGTAGTGTCAGGTCTTGCTGGCTGTGCTGTGTATCTGGATGATGTTGTGGTATACAGTGACACTTGGAAGGAACATCTCCAACACATTAATGCGCTGTTTGAACGTCTTGCCTGGGCTTGTCTGACCGTTAACTTGGCAAAGTGTGAGTTTGCTAAGGCAACGGTCACCTACCTGGGTAAAGTAGTTGGCCAAGGACAGGTTAAGCCAGTGAGGGCAAAGGTGCTGGCAATTGACCGGTTCCCTGTTCCCACAACCAGAAAAGAACTCTCTCGTTTTCTGGGCATGGTGGGGTACTATCGTGGGTTCTGTCAGAATTTCTCTACGGTGGTTGCGCCCCTCACCTCTCTTCTCAGTCCTAAGGTCAAGTTTGAATGGTCTCCTCGATGTCAACAGGCTTTTGAGGCTGCGAAAACTGTGTTGTGCTCGGCTCCTGTCCTAGCAGCACCCCAGATGGACCAGCCCTTCATTCTTCATGTGGATGCTAGTAAGGTTGGAGCTGGGGCTGTACTCGCGCAGGTTGATGAGAGCGGCTCCGAATGCCCGGTAAGTTTCTTCTCTAAGAAATTTAACTCTCATCAATTAAACTATTCTATCATTGAAAAGGAGGCACTGGCACTCATCTGGGCGTTAAAACATTTTGAGGTGTATGTTGGGAGTGGAGTTGGGCCCCTGGTGGTCTATACAGATCATAACCCCCTAACCTTTCTGCACTCGCTCCAGAATCCAAATCAACGCCTTATGCGTTGGTGTCTCTTCCTCCAGCCTTTTCATCTGGACATTAGGCATGTCAAAGGTGTGGATAATACAGTGGCTGATGCCATGTCCAGGGCTATAACCTCCTAGGTTAACTAGTGTTTTTCTCCCTGCAGGGGTGTCTGTTTTTTCTGTTTTGCCCTCTCTTAAAATGCTTCTTAGGTACCAAAGTTGCTGAGGGGTTGAGCAAGAGGCTACAGATGTGCTTGCAGGTTGTACGAACATTTGAAGGTTAACTTTTGTTGTGTCTATTGTGTTTGGTGGTTGTGTTTTTGTGCCTCAGGTTGGAGGATCCTAGTGGGTCCTCCATTTTAAGGGAGGGGGTGTGACGACCCCTCCCCCCTTCTGCCTGGCTGTGCTCCCTGCCTTGCTGTCTTCTGGCAGGTACTGGGAGTGTCGTCCTGTTTGTGCCCGCCCATCTAGAGGCGGAGCCACCAGAAGGCATAAAGGTTTCCCAGCTGCAAGGATCAATCTCTCTGATTCAGATCCTGGCATGCTGCAGCAACCTCAGCCTACAGCCTGTGTTAGGTTTGATGCACCCTCCAACATGCTACAACACCCTTCCACACACTCACACACTGCTCACACTACTGACAGTCTGATTCTTACCACATTATACATCAGAGGTGTTCTTCAACAATCTGTTAAATAAATATATATTTGGCATTAAACTCTGTGTGGCCTCCCTGTTTGTTCCAGCCTTTGGAAGGTTGTAACAATAGCAATACTAGCCTTTCTAGGGCTGTTTTCGACAGATGAGCGTGTGTATGCCAGTTTAATTAGTTGAGCTATAGAACACCCCCAATTCTCTATTGTGCGTCATAATAATAGCTACCATTTAGTTTGGACGCGATTGCGTTAATTAATAAGGTCACACTGTGTCAGTAAATACATGTGTGAGCTAGTAATCTGGTAGTGCTGCAATATTTACCTCTCTCTCGGCAGCTGAAGCAACTCGTTTGGTGGCTCGAACTTCACGTTTGTTGACACTGTCATTGTCTTGCGCGGCCGACGTGCTGGGACGGTCGGTGTTCCCGACTGCATACGTTGAGAAATCGAATATTGTGGGAACAGATCCTGGCTTCAAATCCAATGTTTTGTATTGAACCAGGCATCCAGACTGGACTTTGAGCAGCTTCTCATCCTTTAGTGGCAGCCTATGGAAATGTACTTCTTCCTTCTTTGTATAAAATCCATTTGTGCAGCCTGGGGCAATACAATAAACTCCTGACGACAACCGTTTTCTTGTAATGTAAACTACTGGTGCATTGCACGCCATGTTGTTTGTTATTGAGCTTTGGCCCAGGAAGCCGTACCCAATCAGTGACGTCACTGGAAAAGTCCCGGAGCAATGGAAGCGCCCATGGTCATTAAGCACGTATTTCAAAAAGTAAATTTGCGTATCTCGATCGTTTACATTGGAAATAGACTAGATAAATACATTTCCTAATGGGAATATTGTCGCATGGAAAGCAGTTTGAAAAGTGTTTCCATTTCCCTTTAACAGCCATGCAGTACAGACATTCAGAAAAAGAATGCCCCTGAACCACCTATAATGGAAAATACATTTTGGACAACTGTAAAGACTGTCTGTCGAGACCAGGAGGAACAGGGCGCAAACGCAAAGCAGGACATCTAAAGGAACTTATAAGTGGACGACCGAATGTTGGTGTCCATAAAGGCTTGCCATCGTTTCCTGGTTCTGGCTGTCCATGGAGCACATGAGTAAATTGTTCCTCTTTGCATGCATATTGCCCTGATGAAATCCAAGGGCCCTTATTTCTGTCAGTAGTGAGCGATTGTCTGATGAACAGTCTATCAACAGTCAACAGCTTGTTTGATCCCTTGGAGCTTCAGATTCCCAGGTAGTACTTTCCAGTTTCTCTCATCAACACGGCGTAAGGAACTATGTGAATTTGGGCAACTCATTGTTCACAGGATTGCCTTGCCATTTAATACTGAAATGGATGGCGTTGAATCATGCACGTTACCCGCCAGATCAGAAATGAATACACTACAAAAGATATGCCCCGTGTGAGGCTCGAACTCACGACCTTCAGATTATGAGACTGACGCGCTGCCTACTGCGCCAACGAGGCCCAAAAGCAACATTCCATTGGGTGACAATGGCAGAGTCTACAATAAAGGGGTCAAGTCTGTGGAGACCAGGGGGAACAGGACGTAGACGCAAAGCAGGTCATCTAAAGGAACTTATAAGTGGACGACAGACTCTCCCCATTCTCTTCTGAGGACAACATTTTAAATGAAATGTTGGTGTCCTTAAAGCCTTGTTATAGTTTCCTAGTTCTGGCTGTCTATGGAGCACATGAGTTGATTTTTCCTCTTTCCATCTATATTGCCTTGATGAAATCCAAGGACCCTTATTTCTGTCAGGCTTGCCATAGTTTCCTGGTTCTGGCTGTCCATGGAGCACATGAGTAGATTTGTCCTCTTCCCATCAATATTGTCCCGATGAAATCCAAGGGCCCTTATATCTGTCAGTATTGAGCGATTGTCTGATGAACTATCAACAGTCAACAGCTTGTTTGATCTCTTGGAGCTTCAGATTCCAAGGTAGTACTTTCCAGTTTCTCTCATCAACACCGCGTAAGGAACTATGTGAATTCGGGCTACTCATTAGAACTTAAAGGAAGTGCATTGGCCGGGAATCGAACCCGGGCCTCCCGCGCGGGCGCCGGGGATTGTTTCATGATTGCTCCATGATATCGCATGAACGCTTTCCCATTCATTCTCTATGGCACTGATGAATCCTTGCCGATGTAATATATATTTGGCCGCGAGTGGCGCTGTGGCGCACTTTTGCCAGTGAGACCTGTCTGCTCCTGCCCGCCCCCCGCACTCCTTCAGTGAGTGAGTGAGTGATTGAGAGACAGGACAGCGACTTTTTCAACTCCTGACATTACGACCAAAATATAAGGTAAGTTATAGTAACATTAATTAACAGAGAAGCGACATGTAATGTTATGTTATCTGGGCTTTGTCTCACGTGTTTTAGTTTCAATGAACGCTATAAAGTGGTCCGTGTTTCCTACGTGTATCGTGTCTAACGGCTGCATGCACACACGGCACTTTTGGATGAATGACATGTTATTGTAAAGTTAATTCAACTTAAGCCGCTTAAAGTTCATGTAGTAGGATTTTTGTGTGAGTTTATTGTGTTTCTGTTGACTTGGTGAGGCGAAATTACCGCGAGTTACTTGTGGCGAAATCCTCCGTGTGTGTGCGTTTACATTAATGTATGTTTAAATATATAAATTAACGCTAACTACCATGTAAGTTTACCATTAACTCCCTTATTATTTTCCAATAAACCGGGGTTAGATATACTAACCCATCACTGTTACAAAACACAGCGTGGGGACAAGTTAACAGCAGTTTACTTTGTGGCTCTACAATATTCAGCTGTGCTGTTGCCCAGACGCCATTGGCTGTATCATTCCAATAGCTTGCATATAGACTCTTATTTCACTACTTCAATTTTGTTAAACTACTTTTCTTTTTGTATTTACTTTTTAATATTTACTTGCACTATATTTGTCTGTTTTTCTGTCTTATTGGGTTGCACTGTTGGAGAAGCCTGTGACCTACGATTTTCATAGACAAAACTACTCAGGGACAGACTGGCCAGAATACATCTTCTTTTTAGATAGGACACTTCACACTAAAGTGTTACCTCCTGGGTCACATGGCTGGGGGGAGGCAGCTGAGATGCTGGAACAAAGGCAGTTGAGGTGTGAATTCAGCCTTGGCTGAGTTCCCTTTGATAGTTGAAATGGTTTGACCCATGGGGGGTAATTGGAGGGGAAATAGTTTGTTTCAACAAACACACAGCTCCATGCATACAGGAACAAAGATCAGCCATGTCTGATCTACATGTATCAGAGCACAATGTGAATGTGCAGACAGTTAAAGCTAGGGCTGAGATGTTAACGCCATAATGTCTGCTCTCTGGTACACCCCCCCTGTGAACATCATTAACTCACTGATATATAGATAAAATGCAAAAACACTCGTTTTTCCCTGGGAGGATGACTGTCACATTGCGCAAGGGTCCGCTGGGAGATCTGCGGCAGGATCCCACAGAGGCAGCCAGACTTCTCAAAGACAACGCGTCTCTACAGGACCAGCATGCACCGTGAAGGAGGCAGTGGTCAAGCTAAACGCTCACCGTAATCCGTATGAGAGGAGGGGATGCTTCTGATAGGACGGAGGTGGCTGGAGAATACATCCTGCAGTCTGGGAAGTATAAGGGCAAGTCCTTCCGCTGGCTCCTTGAAAAGGACATTGGGTATACCATGTACCTGATCACGAACCAGCAGAAGGAGGTGGCTGCAGGATTGTTCATGGCAGAGGGCACAGCAAGGACAGCCTTCTGTCTTTCCTGAGCTACGCCCTCAGCTTTGGGGAGATCCAGTTACTTCGGGACTATGAGGCGAGGAAAACAGTTGTTGTTGCAGTGTCAGAGGACGAGCAGCTGGTCGGCTTTGGCAATCGCGCCAAAAACACCTGGCGAGACATTTGGGACAGCAGGGATGATGGCTATGCCGCCTTCATCGTGAAGAAGAAATGTGCTGCAGGTACAAGGATGCATAGGCTGCAACAGTACCTGCAGAAGAAGCTGCACCCCCCCTCTGGCTCCACCACGACACATCCCTCACTTGCTCCTGCTGAGGCCATGGGTGAGTCTGGTTTGTTGTTAGCGTTGTCAGAAATATGCTGTTGGTTAAGTATTGTTTATTAAAACATAGGGAATACACTTCCATTATGTCTCGTCTGTTTGCATATAGGGATGGATCGAGATGAAGCGCTGGAGCAAGCTGAGTATCTCTCCCTCTAAACATGTGCAGAGCTGTGAGTGAACATGTTGTCTGCTTGTTTTGCCTGAAGATTTAAAATCATGTGTAGTTCAGCCTGTTCGCTATTACTCGTTTGTTTTGTACAGCTCAATATATGTTTATGCATCACTCTTTGTTTGTTGCAGCGGTGTCTGCACCACCACCATCAGCAGCAAGCCCACAACAAGCTCCAAGAAGAAAAAGAGGTTGATCTTTCTGACAATTCCTGATGAACTCTGGGACCATGAATTCTTTTCCCAACATGACTTTCCGTCACATGTTGGCCATGTTCTGGTCCGTTCGTCTGTGCTCTTCTACATGTTGTCCTCGTGACTATGAATTGAAACCAGTCGTGCTGAGGGTAAGTTGCTGCTTTTGTTCTTATTTGGATTGAATGGAAAGCACACAAACTGCTGTGGTCACTAACACGTGAACGCATGTGTTTGCAGTGTGCAAGTTATTTCACCTGCTCAGACGGAGTGTAAAGACTGGATGCTGAATATTAATCCAAACAAAAAGAATGCATGTGTATGAATGAGATGTATTCTCTCAACATCAATATGAGAGACGGTGTGTTTCACTTCATGAGGTCAGCAGGTGGAGTAAAGACGGGTGATGTTTGGTCTCACTAACATCATTACTTATTTCTATATTGCCATAATATGAATAAACTGACACACTCTTCTGTTTTAGTACCGTCTGCTGCCCTCTCCGCTGAACTGAAGGCTTCGCTGGTAGAAGGTAATGCATTATATTACTGTTTACATCTAAACCCTGACTCACCTGCACCTGTCCAGCATGCTGATGAGTCTGCTGGCCCTCCCTCCATGCAGCCCCTGCTCTGCCTGGAAAGACACGTGTGCCCCTCCCAAAGGAGCTGGTGTTTCTGATGCCGGAACCATCCGCCCCGACGCCAACACAGACCCACACCACTGTTCCAGGTGTGTGTGTGTTTGACTCGTTGCCCCGACTACGGTTTGCTGACTGCGGTGAAGATGCCAAGTGTCATACGACATTATTTCTTTATTTTACTGTTGATAATAACGACATGTTTTAATACTTTCTATAGCGGCTCGTGAGGTTTCTGCAGAGCCCTGTCGACCGACACTGCATCCACCAGCTGCGCCAACACCAAGTGAGTGATACTAACAATAGTATCACATGTTTGAGGCACCTTCAAGTGTTTGAATGATTCTCATTTGGATGTGTACTTGCTAAAAATAATTTTTCTAAAAATCACATTGTAATTATTTGCCATGTGTTTTTATTTCTTGTCTGCCTAGGTCAGCCATTACCCAGGCCATCAACGGGCCCCAGCTGTCCTCCTCCTCCTCCTCCTCCTTTTATATTTACTTTATTTAACAAAATATTATTTACTTTATTTACTTCTACCTTATTTTGTTACTTATATATTGTATGTTTTGTACATAATCTGCTTTGTTTCTGTTGTCTACAATAAAGATGTTTTCTTGATTAATATCTACATGTCTCATTCATAAGTACATTATTTATACTACATGGTCCATATCTTAAATATAAATAATACCTTCGGAGTTTTTCTTTTGAAGGTAATAAATAAATATAAACACAATAATAGTTACTATAAGAAATTAGGATTCACATTTCTTGATTCATAGATAGCTCTTTATCTTTGATTATGTATCACAGACTTTGCCCCAACCGGGTCTCGAACCTGCGAACAGAAGAAATATCAGCTGGCTCAGACGGTGGTTCAGCACCATGGAGAGCATCAGTAACGCTGCGATTTTATTGGCTGTCACTCTATGCCACCTAAGCACGTCTTGCCCGGGGAGACCCCAATGGATTTCTAGTCCATCGCCTTAACCACTCGGCCACGACAACCTAGATCTTTTGAACAAATGCGAATGTCGGTCTTTCATACAGTCCTTCATTCTACCAACTGAACTATCAAGGGAGCAAACCTTTATTGTTTGGCCTACCGATAGGTGCTGAAAATCATGCTCAACAAGACATTGCCTTGCAAAGAGTGTCCGAGTGGGGAGCTCAGGTTGGTTTCTTCAGTCCCTCCAAATAATTTGGTTCTGTTTGCTTCATCTGACCGTGACTTTCAACCCAAGCCAGAGAAGTTTACGGTGAAAATGTAAAATGGTCAGATTGAGAGTCCGCACTTCCGTTTCTCAGACCGTGGTTTTGGGGAGTTTCAAACTGATAATGTTCTCTGTTGCATGTGAAATATCTCTGCAGCTAAGTATACAAATGTTTTCTTTGTGAGTTCCCGTTGCTCAAAAGCATGTATCGTTGTCGGCAGGATTCGAACTTGCGCGGGGAGACCCCAATGGATTTCTAGTCCATCGCCTTAACCACTCGGCCACGACAACCTAGATCTTTTGAAGAAATGCGAATGTCGGTCTTTCATACAGTCCTTCATTCTACCAACTGAACTATCAAGGGAGCAAACCTTTATTGTTTGGCCTACCGATAGCTGCTGATGGAGATTTGGATGGATGACTAGTCCGCATTTTCAAATCTCCGCGCGTCCCTAAACAAGCTGATATCTTACAGGAAAGAAATCCAGAGCATACAATTAACCGTTAAACAATAATCCACTTTAATGGTAATATACAATGCAATACAATCAATACATTACCATACAAAACCATATCATTTCATATGCATAATATCAGAAGTGGGCCCACCCCTGGCCCCTGCCCACAGGCCGCCACGACGTTCCAGTCCAAGCGGCGCGAGGAGAGAGAGGCAGAACAGAAAGCTGGATAGGCTTTCATACCAATGATACAGGAAGGGGTGGAGTTTAAGGACAACTGGTCGTCTTTTCCAGTCATCTCAAACAAACACCTCTGACCCTCACTGTCTCCAGCCTCCACACATACACACATCCCCCCATCACATTCCAGAGACCACAGTGGGGTCTTGCTCCAGCTCCCCCACCTTCCTTTGTCCTCAAAAACCACATGTTAGCAGGCCCAAAACCAGCCCACAGTTTTCTACACAAATCATTTTCCCCTTTTAAGCTTCTTCACAGTTTGCATGAATACATACAAATATTTCCTTACAGTGCTGAAAATCATGCTCAGCAAGACATTGCCTTGCAAAGAGTGTCTGAGTGGGAGCTCAGGTTGGTTTCTTCAGTCCCTCCAAATAATTTGGTTCTGTTTGCTTCATCTGACCGTGACTTTCAACCCAAGCCAGAGAGGTTTACGGTGAAAATGTAAAATGGTCAGATTGAGAGTCCGTACTTCCGTTTCTCAGGCCGTGGTTTTGGGGAGTTTCAAACTGATAATGTTCTCTGTTGCACGTGAAATATCTCTGC